>NW_012115155.1:12058790-12095502 GCF_000951035.1 Colobus angolensis palliatus | reverse complement strand
TCACCCACCACAACCATCACCACCATCCTCACCATCACCACCATGAATACCACCACCACCATCACTACCACCACCATTACCACCACCATCACTACCACCACCATAACCGCCACCACCATCACTACCACCATCACCACCACCACCATAACCACCACCACCATCACTACTGCCATCACCACCACCATCACTATCACCACCAGCACCACCATTACCACCACCATCACTATCATTATCACAATCACCAAAACCACTACCACCACCACCATCATTGTTGGCATCATCATCACCACCATTACCACTATCACCACCATTATCATCACCATCATTATCGCTATCACCACCATCACCACCACCATCATCACTACTACCACCACCATCACCATTACTATCACTGCCACCATGACCACCATCACCATGACCACCACTGTCACCACTACCACCACCATCGCTACCACCACCATCACTACCACCACTATCACCATCGTTATCAGTATCACCACCATCAGCACTATCACCACCATCACCACTATCACCACCACTACCACCACAGCTACTATTAATAAAGCACTTTGTGTAACATGATCTTATTTCTTTTCAGAATAACAATATAAAGAAGGAATCATTATTTCTATTTAGTAAGTGAAATGAAATTCAGGGAACTGAAGAAAATTTGATGGACACGGTAGAACATTCCCATTTAGTCATTCACTTAACAAATAATTATTGAGGCCCTCATATCTCAGGTATTGTTTGAAATCTTTTTACTATATTAGTTTAAAAAAGAATTCTTTGATTTTAAAAATGAAAAAATTAAAAAATACTAAGCACAACCTCAATTGTTCTGTCATTGCCAGCCTGCATGCCAATCGGGATGAGGCAGCTGGATCTGTGCTGACTCTGCCTGTCTGACCTGACCACCCTTGGGACTGACCTTTCTGGTCATTCTGCCCATCCTCTTCCCAAAGTGTATCTCCCTCTGCCTCTCCTTGGCTGCTTAGCCTCAGCATGTGCGCTCTGACTGCTATTGGCTGTACCTTTCTCCTTTTAAGCCTTCTCATCTTTGTGGGGGCAATAATTACTTGACCCAGGAAAATTACTTTAATGGTTATTTGTCATCCAGGCCTCCTCCTCTCACAGCTACAGCTTCTGATCTTGTTGAGTGAGCAGAATGTAGGCTGATGATCCTGTAACAGCTGAAAAAATCCTGCAGGGGCTCATCGGGGTTCCCACAGAGCTGCCAGGATCTTGGTCCCATTCCCAGCCCACCCCAGCGTGAGACTCATCGCCCCTAAATCACTGTCCTTTTTCCATCCCTACTCCAAGGGCTGCAGAAGAACCACTAGCTCCCTTTCCTCCATTTCTGTCTATTTTCTCTTTGGGGCCTCTCACCTGTCCCCTCCCCAGTGCATACATGCCTGTCTGTTCACCCAAGAGCATCATGACTTTGACCCGTTGTCTTTCTCCGGTTATGGCCTCAATTCCTCCTCAGCCGTTGCATTTCCTGAAAATGTTGTTTGTTGTTGTGTGTTTGCTGCTTCACTTCTCTTTTGCTTCACTTCTGTCTCTAGCTCAGCCCAGTTTATGTTGACTGATACATGACTCTTCTCTGTGCTTTAATAAATGAATAAATGAGGCTTCCGACACATCCCCAGTGCACTAGCACATCATGTGCAGAGTCGTCAATTAGTTGCCAAATGTGATGAACACTCGCAGATCTCCTCTTCCGTGTTCCTTCTGCAGGAGAGAGGATTACTGAGCACCGCATCTTTGAAATGCTTTGTGACTATCCTCTCACTCTTTGCGACCCCTCCCAGTGTCCCATTTCATGGCTGTGGCAGTCCTAGTGCTGCTCCAGGCTTGTTGTTCCCTCCAGGCGCATGGCAGGCTGGTCTTCCTCATCTTCTTGTGCTTGGGGGGCTGTGAGGTTAGATCTGGGCAGTGAGCTGTGAGTAGAAGTGAAGGTTATCCCGTTGCGGCTGGGCCGTTTAATGGCTGCCCTGCAACCCTCCAGAGATTGCTCCCCCTCTCTGGCCTGGTAGCTGTCCTGTCCATCTAGCTCCTTACACGACCACAATGAGCAGAATTCCCGTGCTAACCCACAGTGGCTTTATAATTTCATTAACAAAATAGACCTGTATTGTTTTGAGCCTCAGAAGTTTGGGAGTTGTTTGTTGCAGTAGCTTAGCCCAGCTTGTGTTGACTGATACATGGCTCTTCTCTGTGCTTTGATAAATGAATGAATGAGTGAATTTATGCATTCATTCAGAAAATATTTATTGAGTTTCTATGCTGTATTGAGGTTCAATACAGCAGCAGGTATTGATCGCAGACAAATGAGGTGCCTATCCAAATGGAGCTTACATCCCAGAAGGAGATGTAAGGATCTGTACAGGCTGCAGATAGCTGAGTGATACAGAAACCAGATAATTGCATACTGTGCCATGAGAGAGATACACAGGGAATGGAACAGAGCATAAACGGGAGGAGGGGCTGCCCTAGGATGCACCTTGTGGGTAGAAGGAACCCCAAGAGCAAGTGCCTGAAGGTGTTTGGGAAGAGGGACAGAGGTGTAGGAAAGAGGGGCGGTGTGCACTGGTTGAGGCTGAGGGGGAGGGCCAGGGACAGGAAAGAAAGTGGATGGTGTCGCAGGAGCCAAGAGGACATGGAATTTCAGAGGGAACATTGCCCTGCACTGAATGTCATGAGAGATCAGTATGGTTGGGGGGTTCTCATCTAGAGAAAGTAGCAGAGCAAGTGGGAGGGGAATTAGAGGCAGAGAGTTGGAGAATTCTTTCAGAAAGTTTTATGTGAGAAAAAAATAATGAGAGAAATGAAGTATCTAGAAGGCATTGTTTGTTTTTTCATGAGAGAGTCCGGAGCATGTCTGATTGCTGATGGGGATGACCCAGCAGAGAGGGAGAGGCTGAAGAACTGGCACCTGGATCTGCGCCCGTGCAAGGGTGGATGACCACTGGCTGGGACACAGAAGTGCTGTCTCGGGAGACTGGAGGATGAGGTGCCAGACACACGTGGGTGACCAGGAACTGGGTCTCTGGTGTCCGTCTGTGGTCCTACCTGCTTCCTAATCCCTAGCTCCTACACCCAAACCAAGCTTATCTTCTCTCCCCTTCCCAAACCTGCTTCTTTTCTAGGCCTTGCCCAGTCATAGGATTTAACTCTTAAGAGCTGATTAACTTAATGTTTCTAATGAGAATAATACAACGTACTGTCAACACAGATATCTTCATTTATCTGTTTAGATAATAATAAAAGTCATCTTCCCTTGTGATATGGCTTATATCTCAAAGAGCTGTCACATAAGTCCTGGCATTTCCTTGCAGGGGCTCCATGGGCAGGCAATATGGGTCTGACTTTACAGAGGAGGAGCGGGAGGCTTAGAGTGCTGGGACCTGCTTGAGTGCTGGGTGCTTTTCATTCTGTAATACCTGTTTTCAACCACTGTTCAACAATTTGACCTGTTATCAAGAAAATGGAATTGTCAATGGATGCTGATTTTAGTAATTCGGGAACAGAGCTAAATGTTCAAGTTCATGTGTGCACTGGCTCTATTTCTTTAGAGTGGCATGCTTAAGAAGCAAGAAGGAATGCACTAAGAGGAAAACTATTTCAGGTTAAGGAAGTATTAGCCCAGAGAGCGTGGGGATTAAGGGATATAAATACATTCTGTACACAGCATGGTGCATAGTTCGGAGACACGGCTGGCTGGGTTGTACAATGGAGAGGACTTCTTTATGAAACAAAGTGATCTACGTCATGAATTATACCCCTGCAGCCAGAAAGAGCGTTTCCTTTCTTCTTTCTCTTTTAATTTTTCTAGTGTGTGTTGGGGGTGCCTTCACTTTGTCTGCTGTTATCATAGACTCATATCTAATAATCCAGCTCTAAGAGCTGTACCCCAGCAGACCTCAGCACTATCTGTGCCAAGGTACAGCCTCCGGTCACACCTGGTGTTCTGCCTGGTTCCCACAGTGTCTGCTGTCTTTCTTGTGCTTTATTTTAAATTTTTTTTCTTTTTGGAGATGGAGTTTAACTCTCGTCACCCAGGCTGGAGTGCAGTGGTGTGATCTCGGCTCACTGCGAACTCTGCCTCCCAGGTTCAAGTGATTCTCCTGCCTCAGCCTCCTGAGTAGCTGCGATTACAGGTACCTGCCACCAAACCCGGCTAATTTTGTATTTTTAGTAGAGACGGGGTTTCACTATGTTGGCCAGGCTGGTCTTGAACTCCTGACCTCAGGTGAGGTGATCCTCCCGCCTCAGCCTCCCAAAGTGCTGGGATTATAGGTGTGAGCCACAGCACCTGGCCTTTATTGTTCTTTGGAATACACTGCATTTGACTCTCTCTCCTTGGCTGAAGCTCCTTGGGAATAAGGACTGCTTCTTCTGCACAGTAGATGCTGAGTAAATAGTCACTGAGCACCATGTTGGTAGATATCAGCAAAGACTGGATAATCCCTTCTCACTTTACACATGAGAACCTGAGGCCCAGAAATGCCCAGGCTTGGTGAAGTACTGACGTGAAGGGAACTTGGTTCTTCCTAAATCTGTCCCTGCCTGAGCTCCCCCAGGCCTCTGCACTCGTTTCCCTGGGTGGTCTCTGCTGCTCCACTTCTCCTCCTGCTGCCCAGAACTGACTTTAAGGACTTCCTTGTGGGCTAACTTTTCAGAAAACATTTATCTAAAAAGCAATCAGCTCCTCCTGCTTAGCAGGTGCATTGCACTTCCCACCATTACAGAATTTCCACTTTTATTGGGTGATTGAAATGCCAAATCCCCAGGCTGGCAGAACAAATTAAGCTACTAACCATTAATACCTGCATGTGAGCTGTTTTCACTGTTAGCAAAGGACAGCTGCCCATATTGTTTTTCCTTGATGTTGGTGGGTATTGCAGAAAAGAAAATCAACTGGTGTTTTAGTAACTTTGGGGACTGTTAAGGAGGTTTCCTTTTTGCAGGACTTCTCCAAGCTATGAACATGCTAACATACAATGTGACCCTCCCAAATAGCATTTCTAAGCATGCTCCCTGCAAAGCAACCGTCTTGGGATTAGCTTTGGATGCCTTTGCTCCATGCAAAGCTCCAGAAGCAGCACAGTGCTGAATTTGCCTGAGAGATCTGGGCTGGAGCTGTCCCCACACTCACCAGCTGAGTGGCCCTGGGTGGGCCCTGGATTGCATTGTGCCTGGATCTCTTTATGTAAACATTGTGAATTACCTCCACCTCACATTTAATGAGAAAGCATGAAGGCTCTTATCTAATGAAGAAAACTGAAACTGTAAAACATTAGCATTTCACTGACCACATCACATCAGTGTCGCATATTCATTCATTCCTTAAGACTTTGTCAAGCACCCTTTATGGAGATGCAGGGCTCTGGAGCTTGTGGAGCTGAGATGCAGGGACATCTGCTGTCATTGCTGGATTCCAAACTCAAGGCTCTGATGGATGGTTCCAGAGGCAGGCGCTCTGCTCTTCCCACTCCGCTTTGGGAATGTAGGACTCAATAGAGAAAAAAGACAATGCATACTCTAAATTATCCTTGCATTTTGGGAATAAAACTTGGTAACTATTGGATGTGAGTGGTGAGTATTTTATTTATGATAGATACATTTTTGTTCTTTAAGTAAAGTTGGTTTTTTGTTGTCTTCATGTGCTTCTTTCTCTGTACCTTGTGTGATCCTTGGGTTTATTTTGTCAATGTTGTTGTTGTTTATCTACCTTCTTGCATGAAACGCTTGATTCACTTATTTCCTATGTTTCTCACTCCTCATAATGCCGTCATGTTGAGGCAGGAAGGCAGGTCAGCAGGTCTGGAGGCCGCATGCGGGGTCGGCACTGGGCAAGTAAAGGACGCGTTCCTGGC
Source organism: Colobus angolensis palliatus (assembly GCF_000951035.1). Taxonomy (NCBI): domain Eukaryota; kingdom Metazoa; phylum Chordata; class Mammalia; order Primates; family Cercopithecidae; genus Colobus; species Colobus angolensis. The sequence goes on along the minus strand of NW_012115155.1, from coordinate 12,089,620 downwards.
GTGCAGGTGGCGGCTGTGGCTGGGGTTGGCCAGCATGACACATGCGGAGGTAAGAAGTGAGGACAGAGGCATTCTGAGACGCTCAGACATCTTGAGTCAGGGCTCAGGAGGGTGAGTGCCAAAGAGGCTGAGGAGCAGCTTGGGAGGCTGGAGATACGGGAAGACGGTGTGAGAGAGGCTTTGTCACAAAAGCCAGGGAAGAGACTGTTTCTAGAAGAGTCAGATAGCTGCGTGTCGGCAGCGCTTTTGCCCTTTTTAAGTGTCATTTTGATTGCATTTGTAGAGACTGATACTGTTGAATGGCTGCTTCCTTTTTGTAGCTGGGATTTTTCTTGCTATAGTTCTAAATGTCTTTTCCATAAAATAAAGAGGATTTTTTAAGCGATCACCCCTGGGGGCACTTCTCATTAAATTCATTAGCAGCTGAAGTGGGCACTAGAAATTTGAAGTTACGCTCATGAAAGTTTGTGTGATTGTGGGGATGAAGGGGAGGCAACATCTAAACAACCCCAGGATGATTTGACCGCTCCGTGGTTTTAGTATTCATCATGCACCTTTAAACGCTATGAGTTCTGTGCCTGTTAATCGCTGTTAACGACAGCGTGCGTCTGGGATCCTGGCAGGACACTCTGTGGTGAGGATGACAGTCACTCACCAGCCTCAACCAAGATGAAGTGGTGGTAGACACTCCATTTAAAGTCTCATTTAGCATTTTTAATTAGCCTCACCTTGGGTGGTGAACACAGTTTGCATAATTCACGAGAGGGGTTGTGGTGGGAAGGAGCGTGGCAGAAGGAAAGAAGCACAAGCACATTGATTTTCTTTTAGGAAACACAGAAACAGCTGGTGGAAGAAACTGCAAAGCACAAAAGCACAGTTTTTAAGGCAGAGCTTAAAAGGACCTCAGAGAGCCATCCTCTGGTTTGCTGCTCTCTTTACACAGTGGGGGAAACAAAAGGGCCAAGAGGTGATGCAGTAGGCTGAAGATATCCAGGTCCCCATGGGCAGCCGTCCCTGGCTTGGGCCTGGTGCTACCTTGCGCAGCACAGTCTGCTCCACAGCCTATGCAGCAAGCATTTGGTGGGCTCACCTTTGACTTCCTCTCTTCACTGAGGGATTTCCCTCGAGGTGGGCCCCCTTTAAGTTGTCTGTGCTTCCCTATTGCCCTTTTTGCTCTTTTGAGGATGGCGCATGCCCAGGCCTCACCCAACGCCCCTCCTAGAGCTGTTCCCAATGCCCACAGATCTGTCTGCACAAACAGGGCACCCTGCTGGCTCTGACCCCATTCCCCTTGCATGGCCATGGGTGAGTCCCTAAGGCCCTACCATCTGCCTCGTTTTGAACCTGTCAGAGGCGTTTGAACCAGGGCAGCTTAATCTTGAATAGGAACTGAGTAAAATGAGGCTGAAACCGACTGGGCTGCATTCCCCGGAGGTCAGGCATTGTGAGTCACTGGATGACATAAGAGGTGAGCATAACGTACAGGTCAAAAAGACCTTGCTGATGAAACAGCATGTGGTAAAGAAGCCAGTCAAAACCCATCAAAACCAAGATGGCCACAAGAGTGACCTCTGGTCATCCTCACTGCTCATCATATGCTTATTATAATGCATTAGCATGCTCAGAGACACTCCCACCAGAGCCTCGACAGTTTACAGATGCCTTGGCAGCATCAATTACCGTATATGGTCTAAAAAACGGATGAATCCTGAGTTTTGGGGATTGCCTACCCCTTTCCCAGAAAGCTCTTGAATAATCTACCCCTTGTTTGGCATATCATCAAGAGGTAAGTGTAAGTATCCTTATTCTAGAGCTCTGCCTGTGGAGTAGTCATTTCTTTTCTTTTCTTTTTTTTTGAGACAGAGTCTCACTCTGTCACCCAGGCTGGCGCACAGTGGCACAATCTCGGCTCACTGCAACCTCCACTTTGTGGGTTCAAGTGATTCTCCTGCCTCAGCCTCCCAAGTAGCTGGGATTACAGGCATGTGCCACCACACCTGGCTAATTTTTGTATTTTTAGTAGAGACAGGATTTCACTATGTTAGCCAGGCTAGTCTCGAACTCCTGACCTCAAGTGATCTGCCCGCCTTGGCCTTCCAAAGTGCTGGGATTACAGGCGTGAGCCACTGTGCATGGCCAGAGTAGCCATTCTTTATTCCTTTACTTACTTAATAAACTTGCTTTCACTTTACTCTATGGATTCACCTCAAATTCTTTCTTGTGTAAGATCCAAGAACCCTCTCTCGGGATCTGGATCAGGACCCCTTTCCAGTAAGAAACTTGTGCAGAACGCTGGTGACCTTCTCTGTGGAGCTGCTCCTGCAGGCCCAGGATGAGAAGGGGCAGGTTTGGGTGCTGTCCAGGCCCACAGGGTGAGCTGTCCAGCCATTTGTGCGAGCCTGCATCCTGCAACAACCTTCAGAGAATCACACATGTGGCTCTGCTGCTGCTCCATCTTCTGACGCTCATGCAAAATGTGTCCTGTGGCCAGTGCTGCCTGGAACCACACAGGTCAGGTATTCTGGGAAATGTCATTTCAACTTCGTCACATAGACACGGTGCAAACTGCCACTGGCACACTGGCAAGAGAAAGCAGTATTTTAGGGAAAATGGTGAATTTGTTTTTGATTATGCTGAACTTGAGGTGCCTCTATGACTGCTACGAAGACCTCTAGTAGATAGAAGACAGTTCCAGAATACAGAGATACATTTGAGAGACATCAGCATATACGTTGAAACCGATAATGGAAAAACCAAAATATTTAAAGAAGTTTATTCTAAGCTAATATGAGTGACCCCGGCCTGGGGAAACATTGTCTCAAAAGGTTGTGAGAAAGTGCGCCTGTGTCAGTCAAGTGACAGTTTGGTTTTTTGAGATGGAGTCTCGCTCTGTCGCCCAGGCTGGAGGGCAGTGGCGCAATCTCAGCTCACAGCAAGCTCCGCCTCCCGGGTTCACGCCATTCTCCTGCCTCAGCCTCCCCAACAGCTGGGACAACAGGTGCACACTGCCACGCCCAGCTAATTTTTTGTATTTTTAGTAGAGACGGGGTTTCACCGTGTTCGCCAGGATGGTCTTGATCTCCTGACCTCGTGATCCGCCGGCCTCCGCCTCCCAAAGTACTGGGATTATAGGTGTGAGCCACCGCGTCCGGCAACAGTTTGGTTTTATACATTTCAGGGAGACAGAACTGTCAGAAAACCCTAAATCAATACATGGGAGGTTTATGTAGGTTTGGCCTGAAAAGATAGGACATCTTGAAGTGGCGGCTCACAAGTCATAGGGATTATTTAGTTTAGGCTTAGGGTTTAGGGATTATTTAGTTGGCAGTTGGTTAAACGAGTTAAGCTTTGTCTAAAAACTTGGAGTCCACAGAGGGAGCGCTTTTTTTTTTTTTTTTTAATTTGAGACGGAGTCTTGCTCTGTCGCCCAGGCTGGAGTGCAGTGGTGCGATCTCGGCTCACTGCAACCTCTGCCTCCTGGGTTCCAGCGATGCTCCTGCCTCAGCCTTCCAGGTAACTGGGATTACAGGCATGTGCCACCACGCCCAACTAATTTTTTGTATTTTTAGTAGAGACAGGGTTTCACCATGTTGGCCAAGCTGGTCTTGAACTCCTGACATCAAGTGATCAACCTGCTTTGGCCTCCCAAAGTGCTGGGATTACAGGTGTGAGACACCATGCCTGGCCAAGGAATGCTTAAAATAAGGGCTGCTGTTATCTGTCACATGATGCCATGCCAGAGTCAGGTTTACAAAAGTGAGCCACTGTATACTGAGTCCAGAAGACCTGTTTAAAAAGGTTTTATGGCTTGTAAGGTATGACTCTCTGCAGGACCCTTTAGAAAGGAATCTGAGTAAGGAGAAAGGTCGGAGTTTCATTCTCAAAACCATCAGAAGGGTAAGGCTGTCTTAGGGAAGAAAAGTCCTGGAAAGTTCCAAAGTCTATGTTAGCTAACTTGACTGCATAAAAACCCACCCTGAAATCTCAGTGGCTTGGGACAACATTTATTTCTAGCTCATGTCACATGTTGGTTTTGTAGGAAGGGAAAAATAATTTTCTCCCCAACCCTCATGAGTTCTTATTTGGAGTAGAACAAAAGCAAAACAAATTTATTAACATGCATATTTCACGGGAGACACTCAGGGGATGTGTAATCCTCAAAGGGGTGGCTTTGGATTCTAGCTTATTCAACATCTTCAACAAAGATGTTTAGAGAAGTGACAAGACAAGGGAAGGACTCTGAGTCCTTGAGGCAAACAAATGGCAGATGAGACTCTTCAGCCGAGCTTGCTAACATCTCCCGGCAGTTAAGGGTCTCCAGTTGTCTTCAGCCCTTAACCTCTGTCTTCCTTTTAGAGACGGGAAGGTGGTGGGTTACCTTCTGTGTTTGTAAATATACGTCCTGCTTTTAGGCAAGAGGAAGAACAGACAGCTCTCCTGCCTCAGCTTCTTAATTGCCTTCAGCTCAACATTCCTGGTGCAAAAAGGCATGTTTTGGCTGGGGCATATTCTGGTCCTCTCCGTGCTGAGGTTGGTTGTACCACTTGTCTCTGTTTGGCTCTGATTCCTGCATCTCCTCCTTCCAGACCTGACTGAAGGAGTAGGCACTGCAAGGGCCAGGGAAGAGCAACAAGGCAAGATGCAATTGCTTTTTAAGCTTTGGCTTGGATGCAGCATATATAACTTGCACTTAGTCTCCTTTTGCCAAAACAAGGCCATGAATGTGCCCGTGTATGAATGGGGCAGAAATGCACTCCTCCCACAGCGGGGCAACTACTTAAATCAAGGGGAAAGAGTTCGCAAAGGTGAGCCACCTTCAGGTAACCAGGAGGCAGGAAGGTTGGGGTGTGGTAAGAGCAGAGAGTGTGAGGACCTGGTAGGGGATGAGGGGCTGCATCCCTGCAAACTGTGCCTGAGGGTGGCCTTAATGCATTAGTGTTAGTCCCAGGGAAATATCTCTCCAGGCATTCAGTGTGCTTACTTAACTGAATATGAGTTGTAAATAATTGATTTCTCCTCCAGGCTATAATTTCCAAAGGAACGCTTTCATTTTCTTATTAATATGTGGATTAGAGGAGGAGGAGCTGAATAAGATGCTCACTTATTCAAGGACACCTTCAACCATGACTTAGAACCAGGAACACTCACCATCCGGGTCACACACTTGTCACCATCCAGGTCACACACTTAAAACTAAAGGCACAGTTCCTTCCAAGAGCGGGCCTCCCGGATCCCATGTGGAAGAGCAGGAGGGATGGTTTGCACAGAGCATGCTGGGGACAGAGGCTGGGAGTTTGGAAGCCCCACCTCCTTGGCCATAGTCTTGAGTTCACTGCGAGACGCTGGGGAGGACTGAGAGTAGGTAATCTCTGGGGAGAGACATTCTGTGTCAGGGATGGGCAAACTTTTTTATTTATTTATTTATTTATTTATTTATTATTATTATACTTTAAGTTCTAGGGTACATGTGCATAACGTGCAGGTTTGTTACATATGTATACTTGTGCCATGTTGGTGTGCTGCACCCATCAACTCGTCAGCACCCATCAACTCGTCATTGGGCACACTTTTTTGTAAAGAGCTGGAGTGCCAACACTTCAGACTGTGGGGGTCATGCATTCTCCATTCTAGGTAGCACCATACTCCTTCGCTGTCATGGCCCCAGAGTGGCCATAGACCATACATAAATGAATGGGCACGGTGTATTCCAGTAACAATTTACTTACAAACCACATGGTGGGCTGGACTGAGTTTGCTGGCCCCTATTCTAGGTGCATGAGTGAGGCCACAGCTTGCAGGAGGAGCCTGTAGGGGTGGAAGCTAGGGCGGGACACCAGCCCAGGGACTCGAGATGGTGCCCAGTGGAGGTGAATGATGAGGGCTTGGCACATTCTGAGGGCTGGGCCCCTGCTTGTCCTCTGTCACTGCCTTAGGTCTTCAGCGTCTCCATGCTCCTTGCGCAGCTTTGTTGCTGGGCAGCTGAAAGAGAGAGGTCACCTGGAGCCCCAGGTGTGCCACCTCAATTCCATACAGTTCCCTCTCACAGGAACCTGTGGCTGATGACATGATCCTCTGCAGGGTTGGCATCCCCAATCCCCTTGGTGGGTCTGATGCAGCAGGTGAATAGCCAGCCTGGCCTCCTCTCTCCTGGCGTCCTCCCCCGGCCTGGTCAGCGAATGACCTGCTTGCCTGGAGCAGAGCCCTCTGGGTGAAGGTTCTCCAAATCCAAGCCACCCTGGATGACTCTCCCCACCCCAGCAGTCAGAGCCTGGGAAGAAGAGTTGGAGCAGGGCCACCTAAGGGCCACAGACCACAGGACTTGAGGAGGTCCCAGGACACTGGGGTCAGGAGCCCAGCAGGCAGCATCCTGAATTGCTGCAGCCTGCCAGCCTTGCAGGAAGGGATGGCAGAGCTGGTGCCGTCTGATGCCTGTTCCTGCAGAGCTCCCAAAGGGGGTGCCTGCTCTCCCCTGCCCCATCTTTTGGGAGCTCAGCATGTTCCAGCAGGGCACGCAGTGGAGGCTCAGCCATCTGGACCCTCCAGGGAGACACTTGCCGTGCAGAGGGCTGGGTACATCCTGATAACCTGCAGGTTTCAAATGACCCAAATACACCAAAACACCCACGGAGGTTCTAGTCACACAGAACAAGTGAAAACAGACTTTCCATGGGGACATGGGCTTTCTGCCACCGCTTTGGCCCCTCTCCTCCTGGCCTGAGGCCTATCTGGGGCTCCTTCTTCCCCGTCTGCAGTTGCTTCAGTGTCTGTACAGAGAAGCGGAGCTGCTGCATTTCTCTGAGTTCTCATGTTGCTCCTGCTTGCCTTAACATACTGGCCTCCAGCAATGGATGTCTGGGAAAGACATCTAATAGCACTAAATAAATATGAGAAAAACAGTTCCAAAATTAACCACAGGCCAGGACCGAGTGGCTGGTCTCCCTCTGGTCCTGCTGTGAAAGGGCCAAGCTGGTCTCACCAGGTACACGTGTCTCACGTTGGATGAATTCTCCTGATTTAGCTTTCATAGTAACAGCACAGCCCTCGGTGTGAAAATGCTCTGAGAGGTACACCCCAGAGGCCAAGACCCATAGAAATAAGACATCCTTAGGGCGGGGGTGGCAATTAAAAAAAAGAGTTTCTGTCAGAAACACAGGGTTTGATCTGACTCTCCCACTGTTTCCTTCCCCCGTTGTGCACTTTCCTCAAACCTTAGTTTGTTCTGAGAGAAGGTTTATTCTCTTTTGTTTGAAAATTAAGGACTTGGACATCTGATGTTTGGCAGCATGCCTTTGTTTTGTTAAGTGGAAGAAAAGTCCAGGGCTCAGTCTGAGTTCACACAGGTATTCATCCAGTTATCCCTTCCTTTCCCCTATCCCCCACCCACAATCACTGAGCACCTTCCCAGCCAGTCCTCAGCCCCGCACCTCCCCGCCCTGCCTGGCGCAGCAGAGTTCTTTCCTGGCCCTCAGGATCCTGAGTGCAAAGAGCCCAGGGCATTGGGAACTAGCTAGAGGGAGATGGGAAGGGGCAGGGCCAGCAAAGTGCAGCGGCCTCAGGCTCTGGGGAGAAGAAAGGACAGTGAGGAGCGGAGGTGGCCCAGGAACCAGGGGTGGGTCTGCCAGCTGCCTGCCCTGTGGTCCTCTCCCTAACTCCAGTTCTCCTGTAGTCAAGGGCAGGAGTCAGGCAGAAAGGCTGGGGCAAGGCCCCACACAGAGGCAGACGCCCCGCTGAGGAAACAGGGTTTTAACTTTGCTCTCCATCAGCAAGGCCCCCTCATTGGCCTGGCTGGGCGAAGGCTGCAGGACATTCCAGGGAAGAACAGTCACCTTTGCTGAATTTCTCGCATGGACCAGCAGTGAAATTCCTCAAGGGCCATGATGAGTGTTATTGGCATATTTTACAAACGAGGAGACCAGGGCGTCAAAGTACAGATAGCTGGGCCCAAAATACCATAGAGAGCAAGGGGTCAGTCTGCAATTCAGACCCTGGCTCATCTCACTGCATAGACTGTGTTCTTCCCAGCGTGGTGTTGGCACATGACTGTGCCGAGCAAAATGCAGGAGACCCGCACACACCTGCCTTCCCGCACCTCCGACAGCAGTAGGGGTGGCAGCTTCCTCCTGCGCTGTGGCCCTGAGGTGTGGCCCGGAGGGGACCAGCCGCTGCGGGGGTGTGGGTGCTGGGCCTGCAGCAGGAGTGGGATGTCCATGTGGGTGGGGTCTGTGGGTACAGAGGAGAGGCGCCTGGGCACCTGGGCATGACAGGCCCCGCTGTGGAGACGGCTCCTGCCCACCTCACCCCAGAAAGGCAAGCCCGGGCAGCATCCCCATCCCCAGCCAGAGGGGCCCTCAGCGCAGGACTTATGGAAGGGGCAGAGTGGTTATGTGAGAATAATTGAAACCACCCCATGAAAAAGAACTACATACGGTTCACTACAGAATCAATTTCCACTTATATATGTTTCCACCTCTCAATTTGCAGTTGCTCCCAGCTCATCCATATGTGTGAGATATTTAATATATACATGTATATATATATGCAGATATATATGTGTGTATGACTGTGTCATATATGATATGCATGTGTGTGTATATAAGCATATATAATATGATACGTGTGTATAGATATTGCATACAGCTCATTCATACACATAGATCGGTGCATATACACACACACATAGTATATGTCATATAACACGCACACACACACATGCACACCCTCAGTGTCATTCTCCCTGTGGCAATGCCACACCTGGCCACGGGCATCGGTGACAAAGCACACGCTTCCTCCTCATGCACAAGTCCCCCCTCTCTCTTTGCAGTTGCTCCCCGCTCATGCAGTAAGCACTGAGTCCCTGCCAGCTGAATTCTAAGGCTCCAGTGATAGCTTATTCCAATGTGAAGATGGAGAAAATGCTGAAATAGAAAGGGGCTTATGTTCCCTCAAGGCTTGCTCTGCAAAATGCCGACACTATGTCCTGTTACCTGTTTCGTCCACGCCCATCACCTCCTGTTTGGAGGTGGAGAAGACATGCTTAATGACTTACTTGTGGCTGGAGGAAAACATACTCCAGGTGAGCCATATGTTAACCATCCCTCTGTGTGGTCGGGGTGTGCTCTAGCCTTATCTGTTGTGCACCCCCCTCCCGTGGCTGGTGGAACAGTCCAGGGCCTTGTTAGTTCACCTCCTATTCTCAGCTTCACCCAGGGGGATGTGCTAAATGCTTAGCAGTCAGGGTGGCTGGACCCAGGCCACCAGGATGACAGACCCGTCAGCAGGGAAGGGCCGGACTACCGGCTGCGCTGGTTGGCCCTTCACACAGGACATTTGTCCACCCTCTCTTCTGGAAACACACCTGTCAGCCCACCGCCTAGCCACATGCGTTTATCAAGCACCATGGAACAGGTACCCAGGGGCTGTACCGCTAGACTGTGTGCACCGTTGTGTTCCTTCATGTGTTGGAATCAAATTTGATCTGGCTCCAAATGAATTGCTAAAAACGTCAGTGTGGTCATATTTAAGATGGGGTTCAAGTTATCGCTGCTAGGGTTTTTCAAGGGTCCTGCAGAGGCGATGCAAACCAGGATATCTATAGAAGGGCCTCTTTCTGCTACTGACATTGGCACTATCCAAGGTGACATGCCCACTAGCCCACTAGCAGCTGGTAGCTCTGACCACTGAGCCCTGCTCTGTGGAGGGGCCGGCTCTAGGCTTCTGACATCACGCGCCTTCCCAAAAGCCTAAAGACTATCTTTTTCCATATGCTGGACTCCAGCCTTCACTTTCAGTTCTCCAAGCTGTCCCTCTCACAGACTAGTTCCTTTCTTTCACAAGCTGTGGCCTTGGGAATACCACAGTTCCTGATTTGACTGTAGACAAATAGCATCTTGATTTGGTGTGGTTACCTGAGCAGGGAAGGAACATGCTGCGCATTCTTTCTGATGACTTTATATATAAGAGTCACTTATTCAGATAACCACAGGGCCAAGCAAGTCATATAAATCAGTGATGTACCTGCTGTAAGGCAATAAGGAGTAGTGGTGACTGTGGCAAACTGATAAGTACACGCTCTGCCCAAAGTCTCTGAAGTAATTCTCTTCCAGGTTAAATAAAACCCATTTGTGGACAAAATTGAGTCCACAGGCTACATTTTACAGTGTCTAGCCTATAGGAAAAGAAATATAGCAAATATTCCCATTATGTTAGCCTCCTATAACTTGTAGGAGACTGGTCATTTTAATCTCCCCCTCCAAACTCAATCCTGTGATCATTTCTTCTCTCTAGCCTTTAACTTTGTGCCCCAATAAAATTGTGAGCACATTTCCTCTGCATTGCAGTTATCCATGATTCAATTTCAGTTTATAAGATTCCCTTTCTAATCCTTGTTTCCTTCTTTTCAATTTAATTTTTATTTTTAATTGACAAATAATAATTGTATATATTTATGGGGCAAAATGTGATTTTTCAATACATGTATACATTGCAGAATTAGCAAATCGGCTGATTAACATACTCATTGCCTTACATACTGTTTGTTTTTTGAGGTGGAGTTTTGCTCTTGTTGCCCAGGCTGGAGTGCAATATTATCTTACATACTTATCATTTCTCTGTGGTGAGAACATTTAAAATCTACTCATTTGTTAACTTTGAAATATACAATATACTATTATTAACTATAGTCGCCCTGCAGTGCAATAGATCGCCAGAACTTATTCCTCCTTTCCAACTGAAACTCTGTACTCTTTGACTAACATTCCCCTCTGCCTTCCAAGCCCCTGGGAACCACCATTCTACTCATGACGGCTCTTAGTTCCACTTTTTTGGATTCCACATATAAATGAGATCATGAGATGTTTATCTTTCTGTACCTGGCTTATTTCACCAAACGTGATGTTCTCCAGGTTCATTCACATTACAAATGACAGAATTTCCTTCTCTTTAAGGCTGAATAATATTCCATTGTGTATATATACCACAGTTAAAAAATCCACTAGGATTGACAGACACTTAGGTTGATTCCATATCTTGGCTAGTGAGAATGGTGCCGCAGGGAACACGGGAATGCAGCCATCTCTGACATACCGATTTCAAGTCTTTTGGATGTATGCTCAGAAGTGGGATTGCTGGATCATAGGACGGCTTAAGTTTTAGTTTTTTGAGGAACCACCATACTATTCTTCAAAATGACTGTGCTAACTTACATTCCCACAGACAGCATACAAGGGTTCCCTTTTCTCCACATCCTTGCCAACACGTATTATCTTTTATCTTTTGGTTAAGAGCCATTCTAAGAGGTGATATCTCATGGTTTCAACTTGCCTTTTCCTGATGATTAGTGATGTTGAGCATTTTTTTTTTTTTTCATGTATCTGTTGGCTCTTTGTAAGTCTTCCTTTGAGAAATGCCTGTTTAGGTCTTTTGCCTATTTTAAAATAGGTTATTTGTTTTCTTGTTACTGAGTTTCTTACGCATTTTAGATATAGGCCCCTATCTGCTGTAGGATTTGTAGATATTTTCTCCCAGTCTGTGGGTTGTCTCTTCACACTATTAATTATTTTCTTTGCTGAGCAGAAGCTTTTTAGTTTGTCTCTTTTTTCTTTTGTTGCCTACTTTTGGGGTCAAATCAAAAAAAGTTATTGCCCAGACCAATGTAGTACAGTTTTCCGCCATGTTTTCTTTTAGTAGTTTTATAGTTTTAGGTCTAACGTTTAAGTTTTTAGTCCATTTTGAGCTGATTTTTTTGCATATGGTTTGAGATAAGCATCCAATTGTGTTCTTTTGTATGTGGATATCTAGTTTTCCCAGCACCTTTATGGAAAAGCCTGTCATTTCCCCAATGTGTATTCTTGGCATTTTTGTCAAAAATCAATAGACTGGAGATGCATGGGCTTATTTCTGGGCTGTTTATTCCTTTTCCATTGGTCAGTGTACCTTTACGAACTTTCTTGCTTCTCTCTTCTTGATAGTTATAGTTGCTGTCCAGAGAACATTTGCTGTCTTACAAGTGAAACAAAGATTTGTAAAAAAAATCAGTAACAAGACATAAATGTGATAGCAGTAAGTCCGGGAACGAGGTGTGGAAGTGATGGTTTCACGGGACGTTCATTGCTTCCCTTAAAAGAGCTGATTAGTTTGGGGTTAATGAAAGGTGACATCAGGTGTGGGTGTGAGTTAGAATGCCCTAACACTCAACTGGGCAGGTGCAATCTGTCAGCGAGTGGGGAGGAGCTGAAGCGAATGGACTCTGTCTCTAAGGAGTGCTGTGTTCATGCTGCAGAGAAGCTCCTCAGAGAAGAGAGTTTGCTGACGTTCTCCACTGTGCAGTCAGTTGTAGGAACAGCAAGGCTCTTGGTGATAACCAGCACCTCCCAGGAGGCATCGGAGTCCCAGCAGGGGGCAGATGGTTCACTCCAAACCAGGAGTTTGCAGTAAGTTCACAATGGAGGGATTCTTTCCAACAATCTAATCAGGGAACCTTTCAGAGAATAAGACTGTGTCCTGGGGCTGGCAACTGCCGGGAGTTTCACTGTTCCCAGGTTTAAAAGGGTGGAGAAGGAGAGGTTTCTGGAACCTGGAAAGGAGCTGGTGTGGAGAGGGCTTCCTGGCAGGAGCCGTGGCTGCTGGGAAGGGGATGTAGCCCACCCCATGATCCCTATCCTCCTTCCTCGCACCAGGCTGACCCCAACAGGAAGCCAGGGATGCTCTTGCCAGCTGCAGATTTGTGAAATTCAAAGGCCTTGACGGCTTCATTTGGGTCTATGGTTCGGTTATGAGTACCTGCTGGGGCCTGGGGCAGGGTGCTGCTGAAGAGAGGGAGTGTTTCTAACTGGACAAACAGGTGGCTGGCAGGGAGCACTGGGGTGCTTGTGAGTTGGGTGAGCCCCTTGGCATCCCTCATCCTGGACCAGCCTATCACGTGCCGTGTAGCTGCAGGTGAGCTGGGATGCTTCGTTAGTTACCACAGGACGTTGGACAAATGCCTTTGGAATTGAGCATGCTCAGGCATCAGATCTGGGCCTTCCTTGGGAGCCTGGCTTGGGGGCTGAGACGGGGTTAGACAGGAGGGTATAGGATAGAAACTAGTGTATGTGTACGTGCATGCACTCACACACATAACACTCACATGCACACACTCACACACACACATACCCACATGCCCACTTAACCTGCATGCTAGCCTGTGGGAGGCCCCTTTGGATCTGCTCCTGCCCCATCTTCTCTGCATGTCTTTCCTTCCACAACCCTCTTGCCAAGACCCTTCCTTCCCCACTGCCCTTGCTCTACACCCAATCCTGCTCAGTTCCCTGCTGCTCCCTCAAGGAGCCTCACCTGCTCACTCTCCATGCCTCTGCCTGTGCCATTCTGTCTTTCTGGACAGTCTTCCTTCTTGTCCACTTGATGTGGAGCTTTAGGCCATCGTGGGCTGATGGCTTCCTCCAGTGGTTCCAGGCAGCCACGTGCTTGTCTGCCTTAATTTCTACAGCAGAGGGACTCCTGCAGAAACCACGCATTAGCCAACTTTGATACTCAAACCCATTTCCCATGAGCACCTCCTGTGATCTTAAAGATACTTGTTTTGATTTCTAATAGACCTTCAAGACGGTGATGCTGTCTGCCATTTTACAATCCCCACCAGATCTATGGGGCTTGATGGGTTAATCTGCCCCCTGGTTCTCAGGATGTGGAGAGACAGCTAAGTTTCAGGGTGACGGGACTCCTCTTTCTGATAACTTGGTACATCACTCTGTGATGATTGGTTTTCTAATACCAATGAATAAAAAAATTATATTTGAAAAAATAGGAAATCCTCTTGAATATTGCTTGTTTACTTTTTTGAAGACAAGTGGTTTCGCCACTTCTATACAGGTTGAAATTGCACTTTGACTATTTCCTATTCTGGCAAGTTGAGTTTTCTGTCTTTAGTTTCTGCCTTTTGTCTATCTTGCAGACGGCTACCATATTAACTTTTCCTGGCCTTTTACAAATTAAAACATACGTTTTCTATTATAAAAGTGATAGGCATTCATTATAGATACCCCCCCAAATGAAGAAAAGTCGGAGAAAGAGAGTTTTTAAGATCACCTATGACCTTCATATCCAGAAACAATCTCTGTTAAAAACTCTGGCCAACCTTGACAGGCAGTGGCCACAAGCTTAGTGTGCTGGTTTCTGTGGGAAGTATGAGAGGTTTTCTCTCATGTCACTTTCTGTCTCTAGCATGTGTGTAGTAGCCTCTAACTCCAGTGTCTTGTGTCTTTATTCCTTCATTCATCATTCATTCAACAGATATTTACTAAGAATCTACCATGTCCTGAATCTGTTCAAGAAGCCGAGAGTTTAGCAGTGAATAAGGCTGACAAAAATCACTGCTCTCATGGGTCTTACATTCTACCAGAGGACAATAAACAAACAGATAAACACAGAGCAGGGTTTGAGGAGTGATTCATGTGTAAAGCAGGGGAAGGGCTGGAGAGAGACAGGGTAAAGGCTGGCTCTTCTATAGGTGGGCATCTGAAAGGCTGTCTGATGTGCGGCAGGTGAGCAGAGTCCTGAATGAAATGTGAGCAAGCATGAACCTGAAAGGGCCAATCCTTCCAGATGGATCCTGAGTGGCTAACGGGGTCTAAATTTAAAATAGAGCTAAGTGGCCATTTGCTGAGTAGAGGTCACACACACACTGAGTTTTCTGAAAACGGAAACATCTGTTCAACTTTGGGACTTGCAGAGTGCACCTACCTTTAACCAATCAGGATTCATCTACATCAACCAATCAGAACTAAGTAAATTTGAATACTTCGTTTGCATAAATGGACCTGATTGGAAGAGTGGGCAAGAACTTTTGTTTTAAAACCCAAACCCTCCCTTTGTTCTCTGGAACCTACCTTCATTTTCCACTGAAGCCTGCTTCTCCGTGGTTTGCAAACTATTCACTGGAATAAAGTCTCTTTTCTTCAAATTCCTTTTCAGAGAACTTTGTTCTTGGAAGTGATTCCCAACAGGGTTTGGGAGGGTATTCTCCACTCTTATCTGCTTGTCATTAAAAAAAAGTCTCAAAGTCCTCCACCTTCGGGAAGTCATCTTGTTCTGTGGAGCCACATCCATCTCTTTTCAGAACAAGGGCCATGTTTATGCTCCTTTATCTTGTGCGTTGACACGGCATTACAACTTTTTTCTGTTGTTTTGTTTTCCCAGTCAGGTAACTTTCTGTAAGTCCAAGAGCCCTGTCCTCCTGTGCACAACTTCACATGGAGTAGCATAGCCCAGAGTCACTGAGGGTGCTACGTCAGGGTTCCTTGTTTGAATGGAGTGTTGAGGTCATTCTCAGCTCACTTTTGTAGGCTGCAATGTAAATATGTATGTGGGTAGAAGGAAACTACCTCAACACAATAAAGACCATTTATGAAAAGTCCATAGCTAATATACTCAATGGTAAAAGACTGAAGATGTTTTTCTCTAAGATCAGGAACAAGGATAACTGCTTTCACCACTTCTGTTCAACATAATGCTAGCAGTCCTATTCAGGGTAATGAAGCAAGAAAAAGAAATAAAAGGCATCCAAATTAGAAAGGAAGAAGGAAAATTTTCTGTTTGTGAAAGACATGAGTAACATGTACCAAACACTCAGGACTCCATAAAACACTGTTAGAACTAATAAACAAATTCATCAAAGTTTCAGTGATTCCTGGATATGACATTAAAACACAGGCAACAAAAGTAAAAATAGATGAATTGGACTACATCAAAATGAAAAAAAACCAAAAAACTTCTGTGCATCAAAGAACACAAGCAACAGAGTGAAACGGCAACCAACAGGATGGGAGGAAATACTTGCAAATCATGTATCTGATATGGGGTTAATATCCAGAATATATGAAGAACTCCTATAACTTAACAACAAAAACAGATAAGTTGATTTAAAAAATGGGCAAAAGGCTGGGCATGGTGGTTCACACCTGTAATCCCAGCACTTTGGGAGGCCGAGGCAGGTGGATCACGAGGACAGGAGATCGAGACCAGCCTGGCCAATATGGTGAAGCCCTGTCTCTACTAAAAATACAAAAATTGGGTAGACCTGATGGCATGTGCCTATAGTCCCAGCTATTCAGGAAGCTGAGGCAGAAAAATTGCTTGAACTCAGGAGGCAGAGGTTGCAGTGAGCTGAGATCCCACCACTGCACTGCAGCCTGGGTGACAGAGCGAAACTCCGTCTCAAAAAAAAAAAAAAAAAAAAAAAAAAGGCAAAAGACTTAATAGCCATTTCTCCAAAGAATATATTCAAATGACCACGAAGTATATGAAAAGATGCTCAACATCTGCAATTATTAAGGACACAAATCAAAACCAAGATGAGCTATCACCTCAGTCATTAGGCTGGCTTCTATCAAAAACCCAGAAAATAACAAGTGTTGGGGTGAATGTGGAGAAACTGGAACCCTTGTGCACCGTTGGTGGGAATGTAAAACGGTACAGTCACTGTGGAAAACAAGATGGCATTTCCTCAGAATATAAGATACTGAATGGCCATATGATCTGGCAATTCCGCACTGTGTACATTCTTAAAATAATTAAAAGCAGGATCACAAAGAGATATATCCACACCCATGTTCACATCAGCATTATTCCCAGCAGCCAAAATGTGGAAGCAACCCAAGTATATGTCAACAGATTAATAAATAGACAAAATGTGATGTATGCATAAAATGAAATATTCAGCCATGAAAAAGAAGAAATTTGGACACATATTACAACACAGACGAATCTTAAGGATATTATGCTAAGTGAAAGAAGCCAGTCACAAAAAGACAAATGCGGTATGATTCCACTTACATGAGGAACTTAGAGCAGTCAAAACTGTAGAAAGTACAATGGCCATTACCAGGGGCTGGGGAAAGGGGGAATAGAGTTTAATGGGAACAGAGTTTTAGTTTTGCAAGACAGAAAATTCTAGAGACTGGTTGCATAGCAATGTAATCATAATTTAACAATACCGTACTGCACACAAAATGGTAACGATGGTAAATTTGATGTTATATGTTTCTAACCATTAAAAATTGAATGAACAAGACAAAATGATCTGTGTGGAGGGAGTGGCAATTTTCCTGGCCACGTCCCGTCCCTGTGCTAAGTTCTCAGTGAAAGAAAGCTGCTCTGTGCAGAAAACTCCTGTTTCTGGGGTAAAGCGGCAGACCGGGAAGGTTTTGGGGCCAGGCAGCTCTGAATTCAGATTCTGTTGTACCCTTTACAAGCTGTGTGACCTTGCAGAAGTTATTTAACTCTTCTCAGTTGAGTTTCCTTATCTGGAGGAAGAGGAACATGATACTTAGCCAATACATGTAAAACTTTGAGTTTGGTACTGCAGGGCAATACAGTGCTAAGTAGGGAGTGGAGAAGATGATGGCGCAGCCCGGGAGACTGCAAGCGTGACTCACGGGAGTGCCCTCCACCTTGTTTAGTCTTTTGCAAGTACAGTTTGTGTGATCCTCACTGGGAAATTACAATTTCATTTAATATTATGGGCCTATTTGATGTATTTATAAAGAATGGAACAATCAATACCTTCTTGTAAATGATCACGTTTGATATCTGTATGTTTCTTAATTAAAATTACTCGCAATTAGAATTCTTGTGGGGGGTAAGAATGACACATGAAAATTGCAGACCATAAAATTTACGTATTAATTAAAGGAATGATCTTAGTTAATTTAGGTTTGACCCTTCATTCCCTACTCTTTCCTACGGGACTCACGCATGCTCACGTCTTAGAATATTTCTGGTGGACACTGACAGTTGGTGATTCCCAGTTACCAGAATGTGGGTTTCCATGTGGGCTAGTAATAAGCTCTGTTCATCCATGAAGGCTTGAAAACTTTAGCTTATGGTCATTTCTCCTTGACCATCATCCCATGCATTTTGTATTGGTGGTGGCCAGGGCAACAAAATTTCATTTAGCAATGAGGCGTCCAATGTTCACAATGTGCAGTGATCCTGAGCTCTCCCAATCACAGCTGTATTGAAGACGGCCTCACCTCATGTTCAGGGAGGAATATGTAGGATTGGGAAACAAAGGCAGTATTTCCATTTTGGAAAAAATAAACTACAACCAAGGAGTTAAGATTAAGAAACATAAAAAAGTAGATAAAAGAATGGTGTGAGCCATTGTACAACATCGACAGTCCAGGCTCTAGGTGCTTTGTGATGCCTGTCGTTTTGGGGTGGGTAACATAGCGGAAGTCTCATAGTTGTGGTAGATGGACCCCTTCTTCTGCATATGTAGACCTGGCATATACTTTAAGCCTCTGGATCTCATTTCCCTTGTTGATAAATTGGAGGGTGACAGTAACTAGGATCTAAGGTTTGTGAGGTGATTTACGTCCTTCCTGACACTTAGTGAGTGGGAGGTACACACTCAGTGAGTAGGAAGCAAATAAAAAGTGTTCTAATTCTCCTTCTAGGCATCGAGTCACCAACTAAGCCATTGTTATTGGGAGAGCAATGGCACCATTTAAAAACTAGGGATAGATTTTACGCTGGGTGTGGTTAGTAGAAGCTTCAGGTGGCCTAACGTGCAGTACAATTACGCGTATTGCACAAGCAACATCTTTTTTTTTTTTTTTTTTTTTTTTTGAGACAGAGTCTCGCTCTGTCGCCCGGGCTGGAGTGCAGTGGTCGGTTCTCAGCTCACTGCAAGCTCCGCCTCCCGGGTTTATGCTATTCTCCTGCCTCAGCCTCCGAGAAGCTGGGACTACAGGCGCCCGCCACCTCGCCCGGCTAGTTTTTTTTTTTTGTATTTTTTAGTAGAGACGGGGTTTCACCGTGTTCGCCAGGATGGTCTCGATCTCCTGACCTCGTGATCCGCCCGTCTCGGCCTCCCAAAGTGCTGGGATTACAGGCTTGAGCCACCGCGCCCGGCCCTGCACAAGCAACATCTTAAAACAACAGTATAAATGAGCGGACGTACTGTATAATAGTTGTGTAAACATGCAAATCTAGTCTAAATATGACATAAAATAAATATGATAGCAAAAGACATTCTTTCAAAACACTTTTTAATGAAACATTAACTGTTATTAATTATTGCTTGACTTAACCTGTCATAGACTTGACTTAAAATTTTGTCACTGTTCATTTGATTTTTAGCTATCTCTTTTTCTAATACTAGCTCCTGGCATTTTTCTAAAAAATATACTTTTTTTAATGCAGACATTTTCTTCCCACAAAAATCGCACATTTGTTTTCTCAGAATTGCATTTTATGGAAGATAAAACTGAAATTGCTTTCCATAGATGCTTCCTGTAGAATATAATGTTTAAATTGAGGAAATTATCTCTACAGGTACTAAGGTACCCGGTAAGCTTAATACATCATGAAGGATATCATAACTTTTAATTTTTGGCATAACTATGTCAGTCCAAATATGTCAATAAGAATTGTCTTATGGCCTTGCTTTTTCTTTCTTTTTTTAAAAATTTTATTTTATTTTAGGTTCCTGGATACATGTGCAGAATGTGCATGTTTGTTACATAGGTAAATGTGTGCCATGGTGGTTTGCTAAGGTGCTTTTTTGAACAAAACTTTTTTTTTTTTTTGAGATGGAGTCTTGCTCTGTTGCCCAGGCTGGAGTGCAGTGGCATGATCTTGGCTCACTGCAGCCTCTGGTCCCCAGGTTCCAGGTTCCAGTGATTCTCCTGCCTCAGCCTCCTGGGTAGCTGGGATTGAACAAAACTTTTTACATGGCAAAACTAATGAAATATGTTGTCTCTATTTATGATTCTTTGGAAGGGTTTGCTGAATTTAGGTGTTGCAACATCATGGAACTTCTCAATTTTATTTCATTCGTGTTAAGAATAGAAAAGTATGCAATTAATAATACACCTCTATGAGTTGAGATCTTCCAAAACATTATACAATTTCGGAATAAAACCTATGTACGCTTTGAGCTTTCATTGCTTAATTTGTTTGGCTTACTTTCGAGGTGGATAAACTTCAAGGGCTTCCTGTTTATTTTCAATAATGACATTTTGATAAAAGCTTCAAACACAGTTTTTGTGTTTCTCTGGTTGAATACGTTAATGATTTACAACTATGGTTGATCTAAATGCAATTAGAATTTCAGGGACTCATTTACAAAAGGGTCCAATACGATTGTCAGCTCTTTAGGTTAGTTTACTGGATCTTTGAAGGCTCAAATATTTCTAAGAGAAACTCTGGGCTGCACTGGTAATTTTTTGTCTGTGTTCCACTTCAGTGTTGCTATAGATATTTTGAAGTTCAGTTTCTGTATGTACAGATAAAAGTATTTAAACATGTGAAAACTGCAATTTCTATTTGAAAGGAATAGTGCAGCTTGCTTGAATGCAATGATCAGTTACATCACAATCTATTGCAAACATCTTCTGTCAAACACATTTTTTAAATTTAGTAGGAATATTGTTTTTGACACGTGCTGTGCTCCATCACAATTTGTGTTCATGTCATCATTGCAAAGCAATCATTTTATCTTCGGTGTTGGACTTTTACACTGCCTTTGTAACGGCAGTCCTACTAATGTGAAATGCCTCACCGCTGACAAAATGAACGGACAAAAGTTGGATGCTGATTCCATAGATTGACAAGAAGATCAAACCATTATTGGAATTAAATGCTTTTCTATCTGAAGCATCTGAGGACAATGATATAAACCTGGGATCATTTTGTCATGTGTGATGTGCTTCTGCTGAACAGCCTATTGATAACTATCACTTCACATTTTGTAACTACATAAACCCTTGGAATCATAATGAAGAAAATATATCCTAGAACAACCATCTGTGAACCTAAATGAAAGTCATGCTTCAAGAGTGATACAGATACACCTTCTTCTGGTGTGGGGATTTAATAATTTTTTTTTTTTTTTTTTTTTTTTTGAGAAGGAGGCTTGCTCTTTTGCCCAGGCTGGAGTGCAGTGGCATGATCATAGCTCACTGCAGCCTTGAACTCCCTGGCATAAGGGATCCTCCTGTCTCAGCCTCCCAAGTAGCTGGGACTACAGGTGTATGCCACCACACCAGGCTAATTTTTTATTCTGTGTAGGGGTCTCACTATGTTGCCCAGGCTGGTCTTAAACTCCTGGCCTCAAGTGATCCTCCTGCCTTAGCCTCCCAAAGCACTGGGATGACAGGCTTGAGCCAGCCTGCAGGCCTATGTTTCTGTCCCTTATGCTGTTAAGCTCTGGCCTGATGGCAGAGACTCTAGAAGAGTCTTGGAGTCAGGAACTTACCAATGGGGCCCACAAGGTGTCATGGGTTTTGTCTCCGTCTGGGGCTCAGATCTCTTCATTTATGAATTTTTGCAGTCTGTGTGGTGGTTTCCAGGGTCCCCTGCACCTCTGGCCGCTGTGGCTGTTCGTGTCCTCCCATCCTTTCTTATTGGAATTCGGTGAACTGGGTGACCTTCAGCAGGACAGGCTGCTCAGGCTTTGAGGCACACCAAAGACTCTCTTCCGGTGGGGGGCCCACCATGTTGTCTCGCCAATGCCTGAGACACAGATATGGCTTCTATTCCTAAGTCCCTACTAAATTTTTCTAAGAAAAAAACAAAAACAAAAATACTCTCTGTTAAACTCTTAAATATGTGGAAGAAGATCTCCCTGTTTTTTGGACGGTATGATTGTTGCTAGTTTTTCTGCTCTTGTTAGCTGCATCTGCGGCAAGCATCTTTGTGACTCTGGCCTTTTTGCATTGATAACACTGGTCACTATTCATGGAGGGGCTGTTATGGTTCAGCACAGGCCACTGTACTGTGCCGCCCATTTCACAGACAAAGCAGTCGGAGGTGAGAGGAGACACTTGTATCTTTCCAGGAGACCTGAAGGGTAAATGGTGGGGTCAGAATTTGAACCTGGCACCTCTGAAGTTTAAGGCTGCCCTCTTTCAGCTATGCCATGGATATGTTCCCAGAAATGGGATTGGGTCAAATGACATGAATGCCTTTAAAGCTCCTGGGGCATGCTTTAACCTGTTCATGAGCTGTCACAGACACTCAGCTTGTGTGTCACAACACACAAGCCTGAGATCCCAGCCCGACAGGCAGCGGTGAGCATGCAAGGAGCAGAGAGGCCGCCTTGCTGAGGGAGCAGGGCCATAGCTCCCCAAGGTGAATGGCAGCCACCAAAGTATGGGATGTCTGAGGGTTGGTCCTGTCAGTTCCCCTTTTCTTGCCCTCTTCCTCCCTGGTCCTCAGGCTCGGCCACACGTCCTCTCACACCAAGAGGACTTGGTCTCTTGCTCTTGAGCTCACTCCCTCTGTGTGACCTTGGGCCAGCCTCTGAAGTCTACCTCCAACCCCTCCCTTGCCAGGGGTGGGGTCACAGCCCTTCTCTTCCAAAGGTATCTGGGGAGAGCCAAACAAAAGAGCAGATGCTGACATGTTTGGAAATATCACAAAGAACTGTACTGTGGAAAGTGTCAACAAAATTAA
The DNA here is from genome assembly GCF_000951035.1 of Colobus angolensis palliatus. Lineage (NCBI taxonomy): Eukaryota > Metazoa > Chordata > Mammalia > Primates > Cercopithecidae > Colobus > Colobus angolensis. Next base: position 12,067,165 of record NW_012115155.1, on the reverse strand, counting down.
TAATAATATTTCAGCACAAACGTTCCCCACGGGGGCTGTTTCCGTTGCATTTTAGAAGGCAGATGAGGGTATTCTTAGATCTTGCCACCTGTCATCCTCCCCAGGCACCCTCTAGACTAAAAGAAGTACGTCATGGGAGGCCTTTCACACCAGAGACTGGGGGTGTGGAGGATGAAAAGAGATGTGTGTGACAAGCGTTGCAGGCTTGTCATGGAGGCGATGGTCTGTGGGCTTTATCTTTATTCATGTTCCTCCGAGAAGCACTCTAGGGCCCATGGTGTCAGCCTGCTGCATGGCCAGGGGCCAGCCCCTCCGGTGACCCCTCACCTCCCCAGCTTGCCAGCTTCTAGTGCCCGGGAGGCTGGAGCGAAAGCTGTGTCCCCAGCGTGCACTGTGTCTGCTGGTCCCTGAGGCAGGTCTTTGTGTAGATGGAGGCTCAGGATTAGCTTCCTCAGAAGACACGACTCATCTATCCTGTCTTCACCGCCCACTGGTCTATTGGCAGAACAAGCACCACCCAAGTACATGAATATGGAAGTCTCCAGGATGCTGACACTCCTTCCTGCATTCAAGTCACCAGGTTAGCCAATGCCCACAAACCGACCAGCAGTTCATTTAGTTCAGAGCGTATTTACTGTGCACCATGAACAGCAGTGGTGAGGATGATAATGACAGTGGCAGTGGTGGCTAGGGAGAGGGCCCCCACCCCTGGGCAGGGTCTGCCTCTGTCCTGATCTCACACATGGCACTGTGGCGACTCAGGGCCCAGCTCTGCAGGCTGCGCTGGGGCACACAGGAGAAGGGAAACCCCGGCCTGGGTTGGCCTCACTACCCGTAGGGACCCTGACAAGCACACACTTCTTACATGTCCTGATTTGGACAGAAATCTTATTTTCTTATCAAAACTTGCTCCCATGAGAGAGACTGCACTGTTGGTGAATACCACGTTTCTCTCCCTTGATGAGCAAACTCGGGGACCAACACTATTCAGTGGAGTTGCGGGAGCGGAGTGCAGCCTCCACCCAAACCCGCCCTGGGCTCCACGATGGGGCGATGCGGCTGCATTGCGGGCAGTGAGTGCCTCGGGGCGGCTACGCGGGGCCACTTGCGGGGCGGTGGGCGGCGTCTTGTTTGCGGGATAAGGAGTGGGGCTGCCAGGGGCCAGAGCGGAGGGAATGGGGGTTACAGCGTGAGAAAGAGAAGGAGGTAGGTTGGGAAGGGTGGCAGTGGGGAACGGACATGGGGAAAGGATAGAAAAGGAGCAAAAGCCTGGGGGTTCGGTTCCTTCTGTTTTTGCCGTGTGGCTGCCCCGCCCTGTTCCACGTTCAGTCCAGTCATCGTTTCTCACGGGAGGTGCGGTGCCTCGGGGTCGTTGTTGTCGTGTTCGGGGATTTTAAGGCGGCCTGCCGTGCTGGGATCCACCTGGAACGGGATGAGAACAGAGGGCTCCGGGTGGAGAGCAGAGGAGGCCTGGGAGAGGCCGGGACTGTTCCCGGAGCCCTTGGAGGAGGGACAGCCCTGATGGAGAGGAGGCTCCTGGGGACGCGTGGCGGGAACAGCTTCCTCCTAGGGTTCCCCGCAGCCCAGAATGGGGAGGGGGCACCCAGGGTCGGGGCTGATTGGAACGCCCTCCTGTGAGTGGTGGGGGTCCAGGAAAGTTTGGTGAAGACGCCTGTGAAGGAAATAAAAATATTTTGCCCAAAAATATATTTCTCTGGCATATTTTGAGGTGGCTGTTAGGGAGCCAGCTAACAGAAGTGGCTGCAAAGCTGTCTTTTGTGGGGAAAATTACCTCTGTAGAGAATCTGCCTGGATGCCGCCAGGCCTTCCCTTGTCTAGATGCAGGGGAGATTAACCCAGAGGCTGACACCTTTAAAGGCCTGAAAGAAACATCCACCTTCTATTCTCTCCGAAGGCTGCCACCTGTGAGGCTTCATCTACACAACAAGACCTTTGCCGGCAGGTGCCCTCCCTCCCTCCCTCTGCCCTCCGGCCATGTCTTACCACCATCCCTTGGTACTGGCTGTGCTCTGAGCCTGCATCTTTTCTGTGACCTTCAGGTGGTGCATAAGACTCTGCCCTCCATCGGGGGTGGGAAGGCCCCCTGTGGTTCTCCCTGTGTGCATGTGAATACATTTGTGTGCCTTTTCTCCAGTTAATCTGTCTTTTGTGAGTTGATTTTCCAGCAAACCCTCAGAGGGCGAATGGGAGGTATTCCCTTGGCACCTACTGCTGGGCAGTCATCACCTGGGGTGAAGGCGTCCCTAGGGGAACAATGGGCTTCCTCAGAGAAGTGTTGTGGTAGGCGTGGCACCTACATCTGGAGGGGAAGGCTCAGAAAGGGTGGGGTGAACCCATCAGGAGCGCAGGTCTCCAGGGGCCGCGTGAGGGCTCTGGAAACCTGAGGAACACTGTGAAAAAGGTGAAGGGAAGGTAGGAACACCTGGACCGAGGAAAACAAAACAAGAGACCAGCCACCCCTCCTCCAGCGCACAGAGCTGCCCCCAAGCCTGGCCTTGCATCCTGGGTGCGGCTGCTGAGGTGAGGGGCCTCTGTGAGCACAGGAAGCACGACCCTCCCTAGGTGGATGTGCCCTTTGCCTCCTCGGTCAGGTCCCCACAAGCCAAGGTGTCAGTGGCATCTGGTGGGGCTGTGGGCCTCACCTCTGGTCTGAATTCAGAACACAGACTTTGGACTAAGGGAGGCCAGCAGGTGCACCCACTCCTTCAGGAAAATCATGGGTTTGCTGGGGGTCTCTGGTGCTCCCCCCCACCCTCTCTGCCTTTTGTAAACGTTCCCACCCCCAACCCTTGGCTGCTGCTGCGTTTGTGTTCTCTTTGCAGCTGCTCTGGGGGGACCGGGGGTGCTAGTGTGGTTGTGGCAGCTGCTCCCTGACTGGGCCAGTGCTGCAGGCAGCAGGACTGTGGCAGGGTCTGCGTGCCCTGCAGTCCAGCTGCCCAGGAGCTGGGGAAATCATCATGGCCTCAAGCTTCTCAAGAGGGGCTGGGGTTGCCTCCAAGGCTCACATGGTGGGCAGTTTCTCAAAAGAGGGGTCTGGGGCTTAGCAGAAAAATCTGGGAGTAATGAGCCAGGGAGGATGGGAGTTCATGGAGGCACTGCAGAGCACAGCAGCAGAGCGGCAGCCCAGCCTGGAGTCACCAGGGAGAGGGCGGCGGCCCTCAGCAGGCAGCTCCCCACCTGGGTCACGGCAGATGGTGGCTGTGAGGCAGGAGAATCGGGCCTGGAGGCAGGGAAACTAAGGACTTCCTAGAACGAAATCAAACGGAGACACTTCAGCTGTGACAGGAAATATCCTCTCCATTTACATGGGGCGTAAAGTGAGTAACCCGTGGAAACCTCTAGAGTGTCTTAATTTAATGTAACTTAATTTAGGAGAGCTAAGTAATTAAACATGAGGCCAAAGTACACAAGAAAGCAGCAGCCTTTTATTGCAAATATGCACACACTCTCAGGCGAGGTTCTCTGGTCCTCAGGTGTAGGGGGCCAGGGAAGTCGCGCCGGTGCTCTCGGGTGAGGTTCCCCAGTCCACTAATGTGGGGCTGAAGAAGTCACGCCGGCGCTTATCGGCGGTGGACTTTTATGCCTGGGAGCTGGAAGGGGAGGAGTTTGGGGCGTGTGTGTAGGAGTGGCTTCTTGAATTTCGGTGTCCCCGGCTTGACGTCACTCTGCGCATGCTCAGTTGATTTGGTTCTTTTCCGGCGTGCGGGAAGATCTGTGATGAAGAACCCAGAAACAACAGGTACTGCTCCATCTTGTTCACCTTCCTCCATTTTGTCCTTTCTCCCTGACCCAAACATAGAGGGTATTTAAGCCCCAGAAAATTCTGTAACAGGGCCCTTGAGCCCTTGCTTGGGCCCACTCCCACCCTGTGGAGGGTACTTTCATTTTCAATAAGTCTCTGCTTTTGCTGCTTCATGATTTCCTTGCTCTGTTTGTGCATTTTGTCCAATTCTTTGTTTAAAAATGCCAAGAACCTGGACACCCTCCATTGGTAACAACTGAGCGCATGGGAGCCAGGTTCCTGCTGGAGCTTTTGTCTTTCTGAAGGAGGAGCTATTCAGCACTGCTGCCATTTCCTCCCATCGCCCAGGGTGCCTGGTCTGCCACAGGCTCCCAGGCAGGTTCTCCTGGGGCTGGGGCTGGCTGGGCCTGAGCACCTGTTGGCGTGGGCTCTTGCTCACCTTCCTCAGGGGCACTTCTGTGACCAGTGACTGCCTGGCAGCTGGCAGCCCCATATTGACAGGGAGAGGTGGCACGGGTGCTAGGACAGCCTGGGCATGCGGGACCACGCAACCTGAGTTCCAGTCCTGCTTGCAGCTATGTGACCTTGGGCAGGGCCACCTCACCCACTTGGCACTTCCTTATGGGTAACTGGAGCTGGCAGTACTTAGCTCATAGGACTCACATGCAAGTGTCAAGCGTTTTTAACGCTGCCTCCACAATGCCTGGCCCCAGCCTGGCCCTCTGCCGTGGAGCTAGACCCTGTGGTTGTAGCATGATTCATATTTATCACCCTCACAGACATGAGCTCGCCAAAGAGCCAATGCTGACCAACGCTTGCTTGAGAGGACAGTAAAGGTTATGCTGCCTTAGGGTAGGTGTAGGTTACATTTCAAGCCAAGCAAATCTGGTTCTTTACTTCAGAAGCTCACAGCTGCCTCCCTCCTGGTTCCTCCTATGGTGAGGCCGGGGGTCCCTGACCCTCCCTCAGCCCCATTGGTTCAGGGAGTGTGATCTTCCCATGAGCCTTCAGCTTGATTTCTTACTAGCTACATGACCTTGGCCTAGCTACTTAACCTTCCTGAGCCACTGTATTCTCATCTGTGAAATGGGTTGAAAATACCTATGTGGCACTAGGTGGAGATCTATGGCTCTTTTTGCTCCTGCTACCTCTCAGGCCTCAGTTCTCCTGTCTCTGCCTGTGGGAGCTTCCCCTGGGGAGCCCATGCAGGCGGGGTTTGTGGGTGGTCAAGGGAGTCCACGGTCAGGCCCTCTAGGGGCAGCTCTGGTTCCCTTTGCAGGGTGCGTCCTTCAGGCCTCATCCCTTCAGCCCTAAAGGGATTCATCAGGGTGCCCGTGGAAGGGCACCTCACCAAGGAAGGTGAGGTCAGTGACACTGAATGACTCACTGGACCTGTTCCATCCTATTTCTCTCTCTAGAAGTGTGGCTAGCACGCTGCAAGTGTCTCATCCTCATGCATCGCTATACCTCCCCTCTGTGCTAATGCATCCTTAAGAACAGCACTGGGCAGGGTGCCGTGGCTTACGCCTAGCACACCCAGCGCTTTGGGAGACGAAAGCATAAGGATCGCTTGAGCCCAAGCGTTCAAGTTCAACCTGGGCAACACAGGGAGACCCTGTCTCTACAAAAAATTTTAAAAAGTAGCCAAGCATGGTAGCACGCACTTGAAATCCCAGCTACTTGGCAGGCTGAAGTGGGAATATCGCTTGGGCCCAGAAGGTCGAGGCTTCAGTGAGCTATGATCATGCCAGGGCATTCCAGCCAGGGTGATAGAGCAAGACCCTGTCTCCTTAAAAAATAATGTAGCACTGCTTTGTGTGTTTTTAACTTCCTATAAGCAGCATCATGCTTTACATATTTTTCTGCAACTTTCTTATCCCTACGACTATTGTATTTGAGGTTTATCTATGTCAATGTTTTAGGACTGGCTTATTTGAATATTGATCCAGATAATATGAATATTTTGTTGTATTATTTTGCATAAACATGGCTCAATTTATTTGCTCATTTAGGTGATTTCAATTTTTCTTTATTACAAAGAGACCTGTCCTGTTCATGTCTCTTCATGGACATAAATAAAAAATTAAAGAAGACAAGTGCTGGTCATAGAGTTTCTGGACCTTCCATACTAACCAGATAACACAAGAGTGCTCTGTGAGGCGGGTAGTCTTCTCACACTCGCACCTGCGGTGGGAGCATCCTTGTTTCATCGCGTCCTTCCAATGCTTGGCATTTTCAGGCTTTCAATGCTGCCAAGTGATCTCATTGTTCAGTTCCCACCTATGAGTGAGAACATGCGGTGTTTGGTTTTCTGTTCTTGTGATAGTTTGCTGAGAATGATGGTTTCCAGCTGCATCCATGTCCCTACAAAGGACACAAACTCATCCTTTTTTATGGCTGCATAGTATTCCATGGTGTATATGTGCCACATTTTCTTAATCCAGTCTGTCACTGATGGACATTTGGGTTGATTCCAAGTCTTTGCTATTGTGAATAGTGCCGCAATAAACATACGTGTGCATGTGTCTTTATAGCAGCATGATTTATAATCCTTTGGGTATATACCCAGTAATGGGATGGCTGGGTCATATGGTACTTCTAGATCCTTGAGGAATCGCCATACTGTTTTCCATAATGGTTGAACTAGTTTACAATCCCACCAACAGTGTAAAAGTGTTCCTATTTCTCCACATCCTCTCCAGCACCTGTTGTTTCCTGACTTTTTAATGATTGCCATTCTAACTGGTGTGAGATGTAGGGCAATCAGGCAAGAGAAAGAAATAAAGGGTATTCAGTTAGGAAAAGAAGAAGTCAAATTGTCCCTGTTTGCAGATGACATGATTGTATATTTAGAAAACCCCATTGTCTCAGCCCAAAATCTCCTTGAGCTGATAAGAAACTTCAGCAAAGTCTCAGGATACAACATTAATGTGCAAAAATCACAAGCATTCTTATACACCAGTAACAGACAAACAGAGAGCCAAATCATGTATGAACTTCCATTCACAATTGCTTCAAAGAGAATAAAATACCTAGGAATCCAACTTACAAGGGATGTAAAGGACCTCTTCAAGGAGAACTACAAACCACTGCTCAGCGAAATAAAAGAGGACACAAACAAGTGGAAGAACATACCATGCTCATGGATAGGAAGAATCAATATCGTGCATGTGCTTTTGAAATCAGGGTTTTGAATCACCTCCTCCACTTGGATGTCTTAGATGAGCAGGTGGACTGAGTTCTCTAGGCTGTGTAGTTGGATGGTTGGTTGGTGGGTTGGTTACTAATGCGAGGGTTCCTGCCCTTTGCCCTCCCCTCCCGCAATGTGGTCTCTGCAGATGGACCCAGTGAACTGAATCAGCAAAAGAGGGGCTCACTGTAGAACTTCCTTTAGGTTCGAGTTCGACTTGACGGATTGGCACACATAGAAGTTGTACCACTTAGGCTGCACTGTGAGTAGGGGAGGTGTTGGAGGCTGGGCGAGGCTGGAAGCTGTGTTTTCCACAGTGACTGTGGGTGTTATGACCAGAAAGATATTTTGATTCAGAGCCAAGGAGGACCAAGGCCTTATCTTCTTGGTAGTGCCCAACAGGTCAGGTTATCAAATGGGGACAAATAAGTGAGGGAATTCCTGGGATCAGGAATGTGGAGTATGAACCAGTCAGGGTATTGGTTCAGGATGGAGGTGGTGAACAGGGAGTGGGAACTAGAGCTGCCCCTTCTGTGGAGCTGGCTGTGTGCCTGGGTTGGGGGTGACAGCCTAAGGGAGTTCAACAGAGCCATGCAGGAAAAGCCAGAGTTCTTGGAAAGCAGTACAGAAGGGAACATGGCAGATGTGGAAGCCTGGGGTAAAAAGGAGAAATCATTTGGTTTAGGAGGGGAATTCCTTGAGTGGAGCCCAAGAGGCATTCTGGTCCTGGAGTGTGCTGTTTCTAACACCCAGGACCAATGTCCAAGCTGTCTGCTTGTGCATATCAAAGCCCTTGTCACTCTTCTCTTTCTGCCTACAATGCCCTTCCAAGACTGTCCTCTTGGCAAAACCATAATCATTAGCTCAAGCCTAGCATAGTGCCTGGATCGTAAGTGTTAGGCAAGTGACAAACACCACTCTACTCCTACCAGTATCTCTTCCCCACCTGTCTCCTCCAGATCTCATATTTTAGCAGCTACGGATACACTCCCTGATCTCTAAACCAGGTTGTTCAGACAGAATGATGTTCCCCATATTTGGGGCACATTAGAATACTAATGCCAGGGAGCAGCCCCCAAGGAATTCTTTTTCCTGAGTCTTGGGCAGGATTGAGGAATCAGTAATTTTTAAAAGCTTTCAGATGACTCTAACCTGCAGCTTGGACTGTGCATGTCTGAGATAGAATCCCCATGCCACTTTCTCAGCACTCTTAAAAAATGCCTAGCACAGAGCTCAGCCTAAGGTAAGTACTTTTAAAAGAACTATAAATCTAATAAGGGTTGACTAATTCCTTTTTGCTATCAGGTTGCAATTTTCTTTTATTTATTCATCAACATCTTCTACAATTAAGATGTGTGTATGGACAGGCCGGGCGCGGTGGCTCAAGCCTGTAATCCCAGCACTTTGGGAGGCCAAGACGGG
>NW_012115155.1:11910509-12058085 GCF_000951035.1 Colobus angolensis palliatus | reverse complement strand
CCATACCTGGCCCATCTCTACAGCTTTTAACATATTCAGAGTTCTGCAATTATCACCACAATCGAAGTTAAGGACACTTTCATCACTGAAAAGAAACCCAGTACCTATTAGAAGTCCCTCCCTATCTCTTTTCTACTCCCAGTCCTAGGCAAGCACTACCTCTTTTCTGTCTCTATAGATATGCTTATTCTGGATATTTTATGTAAATAGAACAACACAAAGTGTGGTCTTTTATGACTGGCTTCTTTCACATAGCCTAATGCTTCCAGAGTTTATCCATATTTTAGTAAGTTTTAATATTTAATTTCTTTTTATTGCAGGATAACATTCCATTATATGAATGCACCACATTTTGTATATCCATTCATCAGCTGATGGATGTTTGAGATGTTTCAGTTTTTTGGGTATTATGAATACTGCTACTATAAACATTTGTGTACAAATTGTTGTGTAAACGTATGTTTTCTTTCCTCTTGCATATATACTGTTCATTTGGGTTACTATAACAAAATACCATAAACTAGGTAGATTATAAACAACAGTTATTTACCTCTCTCAGTTTTGGAAGCTGGGAAGTGCAAGAACAAGGTGCTGGTTTCCAGTGAGGGCCCACTTTCTCATAGCTGGTGACTTCTTGCTATGTCCTCACATGATGGAAGAGGCAAACAAGCTCCCTCATGCCTCTGTTATAAGGCCTTGTATTAGTCCCTTTTCACTCTGCAAATAAAGACATACTAGAGACCAGGCAATTTATAAAGAAAAGAGGTTTAATTGACTCACAGTTCAGTGTGGCAGGGGTGGCCTCAGGAAACATAAAATCATGGTGGAAGGGGAAGCAAACACATCCTTCTTCACATGGCAGCAGCAAGGAGAAGTGTTGAGCAAATGGGGGGAAAAGCCCCTTATAAAATCATCAGCTCTCATAATAATTTACTGATTATCATGAGAACAGCATGGAGATAACCACCCTCATGATTCAAGTACCTCCCACCGGGTCACTTCCACAACATGTGGGGATTATGGAAACTGCCATTCAAGATGAGATTTGGGTGGTGACACAGCCAAAGCATATCATTCTGACCTTAGCCCCTCCAAAATCTCATGTCTTCACATTTTGAAACATAATCATGCCCTTCCAACAGTTCCCCAAAGTCTTAACTCATTCCAGCATTAACCCAAAAGTCCAAATCCAAAGTCTTATCTGAGACAAGGCAAGTCCCTTCTGCCTATGAGCCTGTAAAATCAAAAATAAGTTAGTTACTTCCAAGATACAATGGGGGTATAGGCATTGGGTGAATACACATGTTTCAAATGGGAGAAATTGGCCAAAATAAAGGGCCTACAGGCCCCATGCAAGTCGGAAATCCAATAGGGGAGTTGTTAAACCTTAAAGTTCCAAAATGATCTCCTTTGACTTCATGTCTCACATCCAGGACACACCGATGCAAGAAGTGGGCTCCCATGGCCTTGGGCAGCTCAACCCCTGTGCCTTTGCAGGGTACAGCCCCCTGTCCCAGCTGCTTTCATGGGCTGGCGTCAAGTGTCTGTGGCTTTTCCAGGTGCATGGTGCAAGCTGTTGGTGGATCTACCATTCTGGGGTCTGGAGGATGGTGGTCCTCTTCTCACAGCTCCACTAGGCAGTGTCCCACTGGGGACCCTGTGTGGGGGCTCTGACTCCATATTTCCCTTCTGTACCACCCTAGCAGGGGTTCTCCATGAGGGCCCCGCCCCTGCAGTAAAATTCTGCATGGACATCCATGTGTTTCCATACATCACCTGAAATCTAGGCAGAGGTTCCCAAACCTCAGTTATTGACTTCCGGGTATTCGTAGGTCCAACACCATGTGGAAGCTGCCAAGGCTTGGGGCTTGCACCCTCTGAAGCAGTGGCCTGAGCTATACATTGGCCCCTTTTAGCCATGGCTGGAGGAGCTGGACACAGGGCACCAAGTCCCAAGCCTGCACAAAGCAGAGGGGCCCTGGACCCAGCCCAGGAAACCATTTTTCCCTTCTAGACCTCTGGGCCTGTGATGGGAGGGGCTGCTTTGAAGGTCTCTGATATGCTCTGGGGACATTTCCCCCATTGTTTTGGTGATTAGCATTCAGCTCCTCATTACTTATGCAAACTCATGCAGCTGGCTTGAGTTTCTCTCCAGAAAATGGGCTTTTCTTTTCTATTGCATCACCAGGCTGCAAATTTTCCAAATTTTTATGCTCTGCTTCCTCTTGAATGCTTTGTCATTTAGAAATTCCTTCCCCCAGATACACTAAATAATCTCTCAAGTTCAAAGTTCCATAGATCTCTAGGGTTGGGGCAAAATTTCGACAGGTTCTTTGCATAGCAAGAGGAACATTTACTCCAGTTCCGAACAAGTTCCTCATCTCCATCTAACACAACCTCAGCCTGAATTTCATTGTCCATATCATTATCAGCACTTTGGTCAAAGCCATTCAACAAGTCTCTAGAAAGTTCCAAACTTTCCCACAGCTTCCTGTCTTCTGAACCCTCCAAGTCTCTAGGAAGTTCCAAACTTTCCCACATTTTCCTGTCTTCTTCTGAGCCCTCCAAATAGTTACAACCTCTGCCTGCTACCCAGTTCCAAAGTTGCTTCCACATTTTTAGTTACCTTTACAACAGCACCCCACTCTCTGTGGGACCAATTTACTGTGTTAGTCTGTTCTGATGCTACTAATAAAGACTTACCTGAGACTGGATAATTTATAAAAAGGAGATTGAATTGACTCACAGTTCAGGATTGTTGTGGAGGCCTCAAGCAATTACAATCATGGCAAAAGGGGAAGCCAACCACAATTCAAGATGAGATTTGCATGGGGATGCTGCCAAACCATATCAGGCCTAATCTCATTTATGAGGGCTTCATCCTCATCATGTAATCACCTCCCAAAGACCTTACCTGTTAATACTATTACAGTGAGGATTAAACTTCAACATATGAATGTGGAGTGGGACATATTCAGACTGTAGTATATACCTAGGAGTGGAATTGCTGGGTCATATGGCAACTCTTATGTTGAATAGTTTAAGGACCTGTTTTCCAAAGTGGTTGCAATGTTTTACAATCCCACCAGCAATGTGTGAGGGTAACTTCTCCCCATCCTAACCAATATTTATTGTTGTCTGTCTTTTCAATTATAGCCATTCTGGCCTCACTGTGATTTTCATTTACATTCCCTAATGACTAAAAATGTTCAGTATCTCTTCATGTGGCCACTTGCATATCTTCTTTGCAGAATTTTCTTCAAATTCTTTGCCCAGTTTTAATATTGGGTTATTTGTCTTTATCATTGAGTTGTAAATGTTCTTTATATATTCTGAATATACACCTCATACTGGATATAAGATTTGCAAACATACTCCCCCATTCTGTGGATTTTCTTTTCACTTTCTTGATAGTATTATTAGAAGCACAAAAGTTTTAAATTTTGGTGAAGTCAATTTATCATTTCTTCTTTCATCATTTGTGCTTAGAGTGTTGCACCTAAGGAACTATTGCCTAACTTAAGGTCATGATTTACTTCTGTGTTTTCTTCTCAGGTGTCTATAGTTTTAGCTCCTACATTTAGGTCTGTGACTCCCTTTGAGTTAAGTTTTGTGTATGGCATGAGGTAAGTGTCCAATTTGATTCTTTTGCATGTGGATAGCCAGTTGTTTCAGCATTATTTCTTGAAAAGACAATTCTTTCCTTATTGGATGCTCTTGGCATCCATCTGGAAAACCAATTGATGATAAATATGTGAATTTGCTTTTGGACTTTCAATGTCTATTTGTATAACTGAATCATATTACCTTGATTACTATAGATGTGTAAGTTTTGAAATTGAAAAGTGTGAATCCTTCAACTTTGCTTTTCCTTTGTAAGAATTTTGGCTATTCTGGGTCTCTTTTATTTCTACATAAATTTTAGGATCAGTTTCCCAATTTCTGAAAAAAAAAGCAATTTTTGATTTTGTTAGGGATTTTGTCAAATATGTAGGTACATTTTGGAAGTATTGCTATCTTAACAATATTAAGTATTCAGATCAATAAACATACAATGTTTCACTTATTTAGACCTTATTAATTTCTTTTAATGTTTTTGTAGTTTTCAGTGTACAAATCTTATACGTTTTTCTTAAATTACTTAAGCTTATTATTCTTTTTGATACTATTGTAAATGGAATTGTTTTCTTAGTTTCATCTTCAGGTTATTCATTGTTAGTGTATAGAAATACAATTGATTTTTATATATTAATCCTGTATTCTTTTCCCTTGCTGAATTTATATATTAGTTCTAATAATTTTTGTTGTATTCTATAAGACATTTTATATGCAAGATGATGCCATCTGTGAATGATGATAGTTTTATTTTTTCCCCAGTATTGAACCACCAGTACAATGTTGAATACAGAAGTGGTGAGAATAGGTAACCACGTCCTGTTCCTGAACTTAGAGGAAATATTTGTCCTTAAACCAATAAATATATGTTACCTGTGGGTTTTTGGAGATGTCCATTTTAAGTGTGAGGAAGTTATTTTCTAGTCCTAATTTGTTGAATGTTCTGGTCATGGAAAGATGTTGGATTTCATTAAATGCTTTTTTTTTTTTTTTTTGCAAGTCTTGAGATGACCATGAGGCTTTTGTCTTATGCTTTATAAATAAGGTTTACTACATTAATATCTTGATGATAAATCAAATATATTCCTGGGAAAAACCCACCTGGTTATGGTGTATTACTTCTTATATATTGCTGGATTTGATTTACTACTTGAGGGATTTCTTGAGGACTTTTGAGTTTATTTTCATTGAGATTTTGGTTTGCAGTTTTATTTTCCTATGATATTTTTGTCTAGTTTTGATATTAGCCTAATAATGGCCTCATAGAATGAGTCGGGATGTATTCTGTCCTCTTCTGTTTTGTGGAAGAATTTATGAAGACTTGGTATTAGTTATTCTCCAGGTGTTTTCTAGAATTCTTCAGTGAGGCCATCTGAGCCTATGCTTTTCTTTGGGGAAAGATAGAAATTCAGTTTCTTGACTTTTTGCAGGCTTATCGAGATTCTTTACTTCTTGAGTGAATTTTGATAATTTATCTTTCTAAAAATTTAAACATTTGATCTAAGTATTCTAATATGTCAGCATATAGTTGTTCATAGTATTTACTTATAGTCATTTTTTAATTATGTAAGGTAGTGATATCCCCTCTTTCATTTCAGATTTTAGTAATTTGAGTCTTCTCTCTTTTTTCTCCCAGAAAATGTAAAGTTTAGCCAATCAATTGATCTTTCAAAGAATAAAATTTGATTTTGTTGATTTTCTTTATTTTTTTATATTCTCTGATTTATATCTATATTTACTTATTTTTTTCTATTTCCTTCCTTTTATTTACTTTGGATTTAGTTTGCTCCTCTTTTTCTAGATTCTTAAACTTAAATATTAAGTTTGAGAGCTTTCTTCTTTTTAAATAAGTTTATAGCTGTAAATATCCTCTGTGCACTGGCTTCGATGTACCTTACAAGCTTTAGTATCTGGTGTTTTTGTTTTCATTCATCTTAAAGTGTTGTCTAATTTCTCTCCTGAGTTCTTATTTGAACAATTAGTTACTTAGTAGTGTCTTGTTTAATTTTCACACACTTGTGAGTATCCTAAATGTTCTGTTACCGATTTCTAAGTATGGTTGAAGAACATACTTCATATTAATTGATACTTTTAAATATATTGAGTTTTGTTTTTAATGGCTTTGCAGTTTTCTGTTCTGTCAAATGTTCCATTTGCAGTTGAACAAAATGTGTACTCTGCTATTTTGGGGTGCAGTGTTCTAGAGATGTCTGTTAGGTCTAGTTAAAGTGTGGTACAAATCTTCTGTATCCTTGTTGACCTTCTGCTTAGTTATTTATCCATTATTTAAAGTGAGGTACAGAAGTCTCCAAATATTATTGTTGAACTATCCATTTCTCTCTTTAATTGTCAGTTTTTGCTTCCTGTGTTTTGGACTCTGTTGTTAGGTGCATATATGTTTACACTTGCTAGATCTTCCTGATGGGCTAAATCTTTACCATGAAACATGTCCCTTTAAATTTCTAGTAATAATTACTTTCTGAAAGTCTAAATTTTTCTGATTTAGTGTAGCCACTCTAGCTATCTTCTGGTTATTGCTTGCATGGTATTACTTTTTCAGTTCTTTTATGTTCAAACTATTTGTGGTCATTGACTCAAAAGATTGGCTTTTATAGATGACACATAGTTGGATCATGTGTTTTATTCATTCTGTCAATCTGTGTTTTTTGATTGGAGTGTTTAATTCATTTGCATTTATGTAAGTACAGATATGATAGAATTTACATTTGCCCTTTTGGTTTTTGTTTTCTATATGTTTTACATCTTTGTTCTTCTATTTCTTCAACACTCCCTGCTTTTGTGTTAAGTAGAATTTTTCTAGTATGCCACTTTAATTACTGGTATATTTTTGTGTTATTTTCTTCATGGCTTCCTGATGGCATTACAACTATTGTCTTGGTTTAAAACTTTCTAATTTTGATTAATGCTAATTTGATTTCAATATCATATGGAAAATTTACTCCAATTTATCTCCATTTTCCTCTTCTTTGTATTATTAATGTCATATAAATCAAGTAGTTATAAGCTCATCAACACAGTAGTATGATTATTTATTTATGTGATTTTAAAAACAGCTTTATTGAGATTTAAGTCACATATAGAATTCACCCACTTTAAGTGTACAATTCAATGGTGTTTAGTATATTCACTGAATTGTTCATGTATCTCACATTGTTAGAGAAAAAAGGAATTTAAAATAAATTTATACTGTCTTTTATTTATATATATGGAGTTACTTTTACTGGTGCTCCTTTATTTCTTTATCTAGGTTTGAGTTCACAATGAATATTCTTTCATTGCATCCTGAGGAACTCCCTTTGTATTTCTTATACAAAGGGTTTACCATTGCTGAATTATCTCAGTTTTTGTTTATCTTGGAATGTCTTAATTTTTCCTTCATTTCTGAAGGATTGTTTTTTGCACATAGAAATCTTGACAGCCTTTTTCTTTAGTACATTGACTGTCTCTTCCATTGCCTCTGGGCATCCATAGTTTTAAACAAAAAACTTGTGAATTTCAAGAGTGTCTCTTTGTCTTTGACTTCCCCCAGTATAATTATAATGTAAAGAGGTACGGATTTCTGAAATTATCTTACTTGGAATTATTTAATTTCTTGGATTAACATTTTCCATTAAAATTTGGCTATTTCTTCAAATATTCTCTCTTCCCCTTTCCCCTTTTTTTTCTCCTCTTTTGTTACTCCCATTATGCATATATTGGTTTGCTGGATGGTGTCCTACAGGTCTCTGAGGCTCTGTTAATCTTTTTTTTCTGTTCATTTTTTTCTGTCTTTTCCCCAGATTGTGTAATTTCAATTGTCCTAATCTCAATTGAAATATTCCTGCATTATTTCTCCTACTTGCTCAAATCTGCTTTTTATTATCTCTAGGAAACTTTTAATTTAGTTCTTATGCCTTTCAGCTTCAGCATGTGTGTGTGATTCTTTATTTTAAAAAATTCTATCTCTTTATCGTCATTCTCTATTTGGTGGGACATAGTTTTCATAGACTTTAACACGTTTCGAAGGCATGATTTCATTTAGCTCTTAGAGCATATTTAAAACAGCTGAACTTAATTTTTTTTGTATGTTCAATATTAGGGCTTGCTCAGAGGCGAGTTTCTATTGGTTGTTTTTTACCCTGTGTATAGGTCATACTTTCTTTTTTCTTTGCATTTTGTAATTTTTTTTCTAAACTGGAAATTTATAGTCATATATTTGGCAAATGTGAAAATCAGATTATTCCCCACTCCCAGGGTTTGTGTAGGTTTTTGTTTGTTGTTTGTTTAGTGGCTAATTCTGTATAGTCTGTATTCTTTGCCATGTGTGACTGTATTAGTCTGTACTCGTGCTGCTAATAAAGACATACCCAAGACTGGGTAATTTGTAAATGAAAGAACATTAATTGACTCACAGTTCAGCATGACTGGGGAGGCCTCAGGAGACTTACAATCATGGTGGAAGGGGAAGCAAACACATCCTTGTTCACATGGCAGCAGCAAGGAGAAGTGCCAAAAAAAAAGGGGGGAAATGCCCCTTATTTTTCATCAGATCTTGTGAGACTCCCTCACTATCATGAGAACAGCATGAGGGTAACCGCCCTGGTGATTCAATTACCTCCCACCAGGTCCCTTCATGGGAACTACAATTCAAGATGAGATTTGGTTGGGGACACAGTCAAACCATATCAGTGACCATTAAAATTTCTGCTCACTTTGCTTTGGTTAACTAAAGATTGGACAGAAATTTCCTTAAATGTATGGTATCAGTAAGTCACCATTCTTAGGTGAGGAGCTCTTTCTGAATATCGGGCACACCTTTAACATTCAGCCAGACATTTAACAAGCCTGCTTTACCCTTTACTTCCTGCTTGAGCAGAGCCTCAAAGTACAGAAGTAAGAAGGCCTTAGGGCCTTCTCAGGCATTTCTTGAGCATGCACATAGCCCTATATATGTGCATAGAACTTTCTGATGACCAGAACTGTCATAGCTTTACAAAGCCTCTATATACACCTCAATGTTCCACTTTTCCTTTTAAGCATTTGATTAGCCTATTACTAGCCTCAACTGTCATTCACTTCTTTAGGCAGTCACAAAGTTAAAAAATTGACTATGAATGGCTTCAATAAATGCCCCTGGGAAAAGGTTTTTTTCACTGGACAAGCTCTGAATCAGGTCACAAAAAGACAGCCTTGCATGCAGAGTCTTTTGGGAAATGAACAGACTAGTCAAATAATGACAATTCTTTGAGAAAGAGGCTTTGAAGGATCTCTGACCACATTCTGCCTCCTGTAGTTGCTGTCAAACTGCTGGGGTTTTTGTTGTTGTTGTTGTTGTTTTTCTTTTTAACCTGCAGAATTAGAGAGAGAATGGGAAATGGACATGTTAAATGCCAAAAGCGCACTATTCTTACAGTGATTCAGCTGCTTTTCTTAAATTCACACTCAGGATTGCTGCAAGCCTTTGCTTAGTATCTAGAGTTCTGAAAAACTTACTGTTTTGGCCAGTTTTCTCATTGCTTTATGGAGGATAGAGCTTGTGGAAATGCTTACTTTACTATTTTTGCTGATGTCTGATGTCTTGCATTTATGTTTTTATTTATATCTAAATATTAAAAAAATTCTTTTCAAAGTTTCAGTTTGACACATAGGCTATTCAGAAGAGGGTTTTTAAATTTTTATATGTTTAGAGATTTTCCTTTTGTCTTTCTGTTATTAATTTCTAGTTTAATTCCATTGTGGTCAGAGAAGACACTATATAGAATTTAAATTCCATACATTTTTTAAATATTTTTTTAAGCTCGGTACACAGTCTATCTTGTTTACCATTTTATGGGCATTTGAAAAGAATATATATTCTCCTGTTGTTGCTTGGAGTTTTCTGCAGATATCAGTTAGGTCTTGTTGCTTGATGGTTGTTAAATACCCTGCTAATTTTTCTGTAATAGTTCTGTATGTTCCTGAGAGGTGGGGGGCATTTAAATACCCAACTATAATTGTAAATGTGTCCATTTCTTTTTTTAGTTCTTTCATTTTTTAATAACATATTTTTGAGACTCTGTTGTCTGTTGAATTTTGGATCATTATGTCTTTCTAGCAGATTGATTCTACTTGTGATTATGTAATGTTTCTCTGTGTCTTCCCTAATTTTCTTTGCTCTCAATTGTACCTTATCGTTATTAATATAGCTACATTTGCCTGTTACAATAAATGTTTTTATGGTACAATTTTCCATTCTTTTGCCTTGAACTCATGTATGTCATTGAATTTAAAGTGAGTTTCTTATAATCAGCATAAAATTAGGTCATGGTTCTATATCTGCTCTGCCAATCTCTGTCTTTTGATAGGTGTATTTAGATCATTTACATTTAATGTAATTATTGTGTTACCACATAAGTCTACCATTTTATTATTTGTTTGATGTTTATTTCTTATGGTTTTTGTTCTCCTGCTTCTTCTCTCTTCCCTTTTTGTGGATTATTTGAATATTTTTTAAAAGAATTCCATCCTGCTTGATTTGTAATGTTTTTGAGCATATCTTTTTAACTAGATTTTATAGTTGTTGCTCTCATTATTACAGTATACATTTGTGGCCTACAACAGTACACTGGTTTCAACATTTTACCAATTTGAGTGAAATGTTCAAAGTTGACTTCCATTTAAGTCCTTAGGTCTTCACCAGCTTTTATTGTCCTGAATATTTAATGGTGTTATGATTTTTATTCAATTATCAAATATAATTTATAAAATTAATGAGTAAAAGAATAGTCTAACATTTTTACTCA
The DNA here is from genome assembly GCF_000951035.1 of Colobus angolensis palliatus. NCBI lineage: Eukaryota > Metazoa > Chordata > Mammalia > Primates > Cercopithecidae > Colobus > Colobus angolensis. The sequence goes on along the minus strand of NW_012115155.1, from coordinate 12,047,688 downwards.
CATTTATGGTTGTTCTATGTTCCTTTCTTCCCCTGATGCTTTAAGATTCTTCCATTTGTCATTTTCTTTCTATCTGAAGTGTTCCCTTTAGCCCATCTTCAAGGGCATGGAAGCAAACTATAAAATCTTTAGGTTTTCTTCATCTGAGGATGTTTTAATTTCCTCTTTGTTCCTAAAGGAGAGTTTTGCTGGATATAAAATTTTTAGTCGATAATTTTTTCTTTCTTTTTCTTTTTTTCTTTTTTTTTTTTTTTAGGACTTAAAGAATGTTGTGTTCTTCTGGCCACCAAGGTTAGACGAGAAATCTGTCATTCACATTGTTATTCTTGTGTAGGTATTGTATTTGTTTTTCTCTGGCTGCTTTAAAGATTTATCAGTGTATTTAGTTTTCAAAAGTTCTATTTTGATGTAGCTTGGCATGGATGTGTTGGGATTTATCCTGTTTTGGGTTCAGCTTATTGGAGCTGCAGGCTTGAGCCTTTTGCTAAATTTGGGAAGTTTTCAGCCATATTTCCTCAATCACCAATTCAGTCCATCTGAGTTCACTCAGCTTCTTGGAGCTGTAGGATTGAGGCTTTTACTAAATTTTGGAAGTTTTTGACCATGATTTCTTCAAACGTGAATTCATTCTCATTCTCTTTATTCTCTCTTTTGGGAACTTCAGCCATATGAATGTTAGATTTTTGTTGCTGTTGCTATTCTCTCACATGTGACTGAAGCTCTGTTTAGTTTTCTTCAGTCTATTTTCTCTCTGTTGCTCAGATTGGATAAAGTCTATTGATCTAGCCTCAAGTTGATTGAGTGTATGTTCTTTCATTTCCACTTGACTTTTGAATAAATATAGTGATTTAAAAAAATTCTGTTATTTGGTTTTAAGGTATATAATTCCTATTTGTTTCTTTTTTATAGCTTCTATTTCTCTGCTAATATTTTATATTTTTTATTAGTTTCAAGAGGATTTGTAATTGATTCTTTAAGCATTTTTAAATGGCTGCTTTAAAACCCTTATCAGATAATTTTAACATCTGTTTCATTTTGATGTTGGACTCAGTTGATTATCTTTACTCATTCAAGTTGTGATTTTCTTGGTTCTTGGCATGGTGGGTCATTTTTTATTGTATCCTGGATATTTTATCTGTTATGTTAGGAGACTATAGGAATTATTTAAGTCTTTTGTTTTAACAGGCAATCATTCTGCTTAGGTTTAGCATTCAAGTCTTGAATTGCTTTTGTGGGCTGAGGTTACAATGGTAATTTAATTTTTTAAGTCTTTGCAGTACTTGATTTATCTGGAACCATTGGACTTTTCTGGTGCTGCCTAAGATAGAAGATGGAGTTTCCCCACGCTGAGTGGCTAAGCCTCTCTTGGTCAGGGAGTTTGGTGGGATTCCCCACACTGATGACCCCTGGCTGCTCAGGGGACAGCCCAACTGATACTCTTAAATGGTGGTGATGGGTTCACCTCAAGTTGTCAGATGCATTCTTGTTTGACCCTTAATAGGGATGAACCTACCTGGACTGCCTTTTGTTGCTAGATTGGGAGGAGAAAAATGCTGGGTCTGAGGCAGCTTCCTAGATTTGGTTGGGAAATATAAGCCATGCTGCACTGTGCTTTTCCCATTGTCTGTAGCCAGGGAAGGGGAATCTCAAGACTATAGGGTCAAAGAATCTTCCTTGCTATGGTTATAGGTCTCTCTTACTGAGCCTGTCCACCTGCTCATGCTTTCTGGGAGAAGAGGGGACTTTCAGGACTTTCAGGTTCATGATGCTCAGGAAGTGAACGGGGCATTCCAGCCGGTCTTGCTTGCTGTGACTGGCTCCACTTTCCCATCCCGTGTCTCCAGAAGGGGAGCAGCATCTTGGAAGGGTGATGACAAAGAGAATTCCTGCACTGAGCTGCTTATTGTGATGAGGTGCCTCTGGCTAGGATTGCAGTAGATTTTTTGGCCCATGGGCTTCTTCCTAGGGGCTTCCTGGACCATGTTGCTTGTCTCTGGGTCCCCCTAATTAGATGCTTCTGTCTGCCCTGGTATCTCTTGGCAGGGGAAAGAAGTCTTGGATCTGGCAGGAAAATACAGTGCTTCCCTTAGCCTATTGTTGGTGAAGCTTCCAACAGATACCCTTTAATAGTGCTGATGGGTTCACCTCATGTAGTCGGATGCATTCCTCTTTGATCCTGAGTGGGGATGAACCTACCTGGACTGCCTTCTGTTATTAGATCAGGGGCAGACAAATGCTGGTTCTGAGGCAGCTTCTTAGATTGACTGGGGGGATGTCAAGCGTGACGCCACTGTGCTGCTCCTGCAGTTCTGGGATCCCAAACCAGCTTACCTTCTTACTTTTTTTTTGGAGACAGTGTCTCACTCATGTTGCCCAGGCTGTAGTGCAGTTGTGCAATCTTGGCTCACTGCAACCTCTGCCTCCTGGGTTCAACCGATTCTTCTGCCTCAGCCTCCCAAGTAGCTGGGATTATGGGCGCCTGCCATCATGCCTGGCTAATTTTTGTATTTTCAGTAGAGACAGGGTTTCACTATGTTGGCCAGGCTGGTCTCAAACTCCTGACCTTGTGATCTGCCTGCCTTGGCTTCCCAAAGTGCTGGGATTACAGGTGTGAGCCACTGCACCCGGCCCTTCTTACCATCTTTTTTGGGCTCTCCTGTTTTGGTTGTCTCTTGAATTATTTCCGGGGTTCTGCTTAGTCAGGAGATGCAGGGAGGAATGAATGGGCCTGCACTGTTTGTCTCTAGGTGTAGTCTTTAAATCCATGCTCTGTTTGGTTGGAGTGTAAAGGTCAGCTGGTCAAAACAGAAGCCGGATGTCTTTATCAGCAGGCTCTCCCTGGTCTCCCCTGCTTTTACCATCAGGGCTGCTGCATGTACATGATACGGTGGTGGTCATTTCCTCATCTGCATCTTCCCTTGGGCTGTGGCTGATGTTTCTGGGTTATTCACAGCTATATTCTCAGGCCTGGCAGCATTCCCAGTTCACAATAGATGCTCAGCAAATGCTAGTTGCATTCTGCCTTTAATACATCATTTGACTCAGTTAGATGACTTTTTGCTTTCCAGAGATGTTGTGACCATTGTGGTCTGCTGCGTTGAGGCCGGATTTGTTGAAGTTAAGAATTTGGACTCTGGAACCAGACTGCCTGGTTTTGACTTCTGGCTCTGTGACTGGCTGCCCATGTGACCTTGGGCAAATTACTGAGGTCATCTGTGTGTCAGTTCTTTCCATGGAAGAATGGGATAATCACAGTACCTGCCCATTAGGGGTATTAAAAAGATTTGAACAAGTTAATATTCACAACGCTATGTGGATGTATTAATTCAATCAATTTAAAAATTGATCATGAAAACATCAGAGAGACATATTGAGTCTGGTCTGTTCTAGGTGTGCACGTGGCGTTTCTGAATGACTATTTAGTTTTGTTCTAATTACTCTAATTAAGGATCTGCTTAAAGCTGTCCCTGGGTTGCAGGACCTGCTAGTCTGCAGTTCCAAGTTTGCTCCTCTACTAGCTTTGTTAAAGTTGCGATAACAATTTTGGCCCCAAGGATTTCTCAGTTGGCCAAATTATCTGCCGCTTCTCCAAGATTATAGGCTGTGGTGCTGTAATCATTAGTGGTAGTTACTTTATATGTTCGAACCCCAAGTCTGGGCTGGGAGGCCTTCCCCTTCCTTTGATACTGGGTGCTCTCTTACGACCTTCTCCCCCTCCTGGAACTTGATCCCTGTGTCTCCCAGATTCAGATGACCTTTTCGAAACAGAAAATCACTCTTAGGAGTATATAAAATGGAGCCAATAGGGAAATGAGGGACTCTGTCTTCATGCTTATTGTGCATTGATCCCTCCAGTTCCCACCCTCACAACAACAACAGGTCAGACACACGGCAAATCCACAGCTCTCCCTGAACCACATGTGTGCTCACACCTCAGCCCGACTTCCTTCCTGGTGTCTACCAGCCCGCAGTAAATTACCAGATTTTGCTGACGTTGCCATTTCCCTTCTCAGCTTAATGACTTGTTTATTGATGACTGATCTTCCCATGTGGGCTTTTATCCCACTAAAACGACACTTGCTGCTTTTTTCTGGACTTCTGCTCCTGGAAAGATGAAGCAGACAAGGTTTCCCCTATTACTCCCTCTCAGAACAACTAAAAGCCTTGGGCATGGTGTACAAAACCAGCCTAAGAAGAAGGCAGGCTGGCTGGAGAGCTCAGGACACGAGGAAAGAGAGGACAGTGAGATCCCTGGGTTTCCGATTTGCCTTGTATATCCCAGACTTATAGGCCACCTGGGAAAGCCATGAGAACAGATTAAAAAGCCCCCTCAAAAGCTTGGCCTTTCTAGCCAAAGGGACCAGAAAAGGGGCAACTGACACAGATAACACTCCCAGTGAAACAGCACAGAAAAACCGAAAGCCCCATCCTCACCCATGCCAGCAGTCTGAGTGAGGAGTCTCAATTTCCACCCCACCTGGCTAATGAGGCGCCCCCTGCCTGTGGGGTGTTAGAGGGGACCGACAAGAGGGTCAGGGCCATCTCCTTCGCCCAGCACTGACAAGGCTGGAGGCGGCAAAGGAGCAGCGAGAGGGCACTCCTATTCCTACCGTGGGGGAATAGCCGACCAGAAAGAGCTGGATTCCCAACACTGCCCAGCAGTGTCTGCGAGCTCCTCCCTGCTCAGGTACCAACAGAGGCTGAACGGGGAACTTTGATGTCTACCCTCCCCTGAAATGATGCGGTAACGCCATTTGCTCCCCTCGGGGTAGTAGTATCTGAGAAAGGCAGCTAAAATGGGGGTTTAAACAAGATCCGAGTCTCACCAAATCATACCCACAATATTCAGGTTTCAAATGAAAATCATATGTCACACAGAGAACCAGGAAGATTTCAAACTAAATGACAAGTGGCAATCAATATACACTAGCACCGTGATGCTGGCAATGCTGGGATGACCACACACAGGCTTTAACCGGCCAGCATAACAGTCGGTCCAATAAGCAATGATGAAAATGCTTGGAACAAATGGAAAAACAAAGTATCAGCAAATAAACAGAAATTTTAAAGAACCAAATGAAAATCTTCTTACAACTGAAAAATACAGTAACAGATGTTAAAAAAATAAACCTCACTGGATAGGCTCAAAGCAGAATAAAGAGGACAGAGGAAAGATCTGTGCAATGGAAGAAAGAAAAATAGGAATTCCTAATTTGAAACATGGAGAGACAATAGAAAGAAAAAATAAACAGAGCTTCAGGGCCTCGTGGGACTACGACAAAAGATCCAACCTGTGTCCTTTGGACCCTGGAAGGAGGAGAATGAGGGCGGGGCTGGAAATGTACTTGATAAAATAATGGCTGAAAATTTCCCAAGTTTGGCAAAAGACATAAACCTATAGATTCAAGAAGGTGAGTAAAATTCAAACAGAATAAACCCAAAGGAATCCACATGAAAACACAGTAGCATAAAACTTACGAAAAATGGACTAAAAAAATGAACCTGACCTAAAAGCAGCAAGGGAGAAACAAGACCTTGTCTTTAGGAAGAAAACCTGTGAATGGCAGCGACTCTCCTCAAAGCCACGGGGCCAGAAGAGCTGAAAGAGAAAAACGATCAGTGGAGAAACCCCGTCTCTACAAAAAAGACAAAATAATTAGCTGAGCATGGTAGCAGGCACCGTCGTCCCAGCTACTCAGGAGGCTGAGGCAGGAGGATTGCTTGAGCGCTGGAGACAGAGGCTGCAGTGGAGCTGAGATTGCTCCATTACACTCCAGCCTGGGTGACTGAGTCACACCCTGTCTCAAAAGAAAAAAGAAAAAAAAGAAAAGAAAGAAAGGAAAAGTCATCAGCCTGGAGTCCTATAGCCAGTGCAAATATCCTTCAGAAATAGGAGAAATCAGGACTTTCAGATATTGGGAAACTGAGAATCTGTCACTAGCAGACCTTCCCTAAAAGAATAGCTAACAGGGGTTGAACAGAAAGAAAGCAAAAGGACGAACATTCAGAATGTCAGGAAGGAAAAAGGACAGGTAAACCGAAATTGGTAAATACCCTAGACTTTGTCTCTCTTCTTGGGTTTTCTAAATGATGCTTGATACAAAAATTTGAGAACTGTCTGATGTGTTCCTATTGCATGAAAATATTTAAAGCAATGATGTTGTAAACAAAAGGGTAAAGCAATATGAAGGGAGGTACAGTTTCTATACTTCAGTCAAACTGGTAAAATGGAGACCCAGTAGACTGTAATAAGTGATGTATATAATGCAATACGTAGAGCAACCCACTAACAAAACTGTCCCAAGAGTATGCTTAAGAAGAATATAGATAAATTAATATGGAATTCTTAGAGAGGATATATACGAGATATATACGAGGATATATACTTAGAGAGAGAGGATATGTACGAGGATATATATACGAGAGAGGATATACAGATGGCAAATAAGTACATGAAAAGATGTTCAACATCATTAGCTGTTAAGGAAGTACAAATTAGGACCAGAATGAAATATCACGATGCACCTATCAGAAAGGATAAAATTTAAAATAGGTGACAGCAGCATATGCTGGTTAGAAAGGTGAGAAACAGGATCTCCCATACACTGCTGGTGGGAATGTAAAATGGTACAGCCACTCTGGAAAATCGTCTGGAAAATACTTCCTCATAAAACCAAACATGCAACATATGACCCTGCAATTGCACTCCTGGGCTTTCGTCCCAGAGAAATGAAACTTATGGTCACACAAAAATCTATACGTGAATGTTCGTGGAAGTTCTACTCGTACAAGCCTAAAACTGGAAACTACCTAGATGTGAATGATTAAAAAAAAAACAAAACCCTTACATCCATACCATGGGATGCTACTCATCAATATAGAGGAACAAACTTTTGCAATAACTGAACGAATCTCTTGGAAATTATGGGGAGTGAAAAAATTCCAAAATGTTACATACATATGATCCCATTGATAGAACATTATTGAAATGACAAATTACAGAAACAGGGAGTAGAGGACTGGTTGCCACGGCCATGAATTAGAGACGATGTGCATGAGCCCAAGAATATGGAAGGAGGGGAACTGGGCATGCATCTCCCATGTCCTCAAGGGAGCTTGAATGGGGTTGTGTGACCCACGCCCTGAGGGAGAGTGTCTGGGACATGCATTGAGGTCATCCCAGTGAACAGGGAAGAAGGGCTGGATGGGAGAGACCTAGCTGGAATAGAATCAGTTCAGGTAATGCTGGGCAGGGATAAAACACAACAAAAAGATTCTTGTACATCTCAATTGCACCGTGCATGGATGTGTGAGATGGGACTGTGTGTGCCATGCCCTAAGAAGCACCCACACTGAGGAAGTGTGGCTTCCATTCTTCAACCTTTTCTGCACCCTGGCACACCACATTTTCCACCCCACTCACACCCCAGGGCCTGGCTCTTAAGCCTGCACTGAAGGGAAGGGGGATCCTGAAAGCCCCACAGTGACTGCCATCCTGGAGTCAGGGACATAGACCCATGCATCCAGCCTCCACAAACCTGGGGCTCTCTAATGGAGGATTCATGCCCCCCACAGTGACTGCGTCCTGGAGTCAGGGACATAGACCCATGCATCCAGCCCCCCACAAACCTGGGGTTCTCTAATGGAGGATTCATGCCCCCCACAGTGACTGCCGTCCTGGAGTCAGGGACATAGACCCATGCATCCAGCCCCCACAAACCTGAGGCTCTCCAGTGGAGGATTCATGCCCACTACCCACACTGGACTTCCTGAACCAGAACCTCTAAGGATGGAGGATTTTATTTTTTAAAAAAGCTCCCAGGTTATCCTAATGTACAAGTAAATCTGGAAGCCACATAGTGATATAGAATCACCTGGAGTTCACTGTCAATTGGATAAAAAAAAATGTGTGCGAGGACAGAAGAGGTCCTCTGAGCTATTACTCTGGCATGAGATCTCCAAGTATTGTGCATATCACCTGCCTGTCAAACAACCCGTGAAGAAGCTGTGTCTAGAACAGTATCAGCGCCTGATGAGGGAGAACTCCCTAAGCTACTAGGTGGGGGCGCCCTATCCCACTCATTGGCTCATGTATGCTTCGCATTAACACTGAGCGTTAAATGGTATTATTCCCAGTCTGTAGATAAGGAAACTGAGGTCCAGCGAGCACAGAAAACTTTCTAAAATGAGGTGCAGACGCAGGTCTGTCTTAGCCCCAGTCCGTGTTCTTTCTACCAAAGCACTCTGCCTGCCTTGTAATGCCCACCACCAGGAAAGCTAAGATATGCAGCCCCTTCTCCTAAGAAGCTGCTAACTGACAAACAGAGCCAGGCACATGAATATGAGAAGACAATTAAGTGTTAATCAATGTGGAATTGATTCATGAGCGCAGCGAGGACCAGCACAGCATACAATCGCGTTCACGTGGCTAGTCTGTCAGGGTGTTCTGTGCTGCTTTAAGTGGCCGTGCACCCTCCATAACATCAGGAGCCAGAAAGCTTCCTAAGCTTGACAGGCCATCTCTGTGTGTTGACACTTGATGAATGAGAAATGGAGGACACGTCCCCTGTCTCTGTGTCCAGGTGAAGATGCCTCTGAAAGGGTTGGTCATGGCACCCTGTGGCACTCTCTACCCCCTGCTCTCAGGAAATGGCAGGGAGGCCGACGACAGCTGCTGAACAGGCTGACTGCTGGGGACAGGAGGGGACTGACAGTTCCAGTTCATGCTGGAGTCCCAGTAAACAGCTGGGGTTAATTGGGAGATGACATCATGATTCAAGAGTGTTTGAGGCAGGAGAAGAGGAAAGAACATTTGCCTTACATGCACGGCTGCTTTTGACGCATTTCCTGCAAATGTCTGCTTTATAGCTTGACAGGTATTGAAACCAGAAAATGCCTTGACAAGCATGTCAAGGAAAGGAGAGGAAGAGAGAAAACTGTCCTCAGATCACACACCCGCCCCCAAGAAAGAAGTGCCTCTCCCTCTGATGGCATTGTGAGACTTAAAAGCAGTTTCTTTTGTTGACCATCAGCGTGCATCTGTAATGACAGCATTTGTAATGCTGGTGGAATGACAGAACTGTGTGCTGCCCTTTGTTAAAAACTCTCAGGTATCTTATTTTGAGTGGCTTACATAGTTCTCACTATTTCCCTTCCTATTTAACGAGAAGCACACCTGCGTCTACCTTCCACCATTATTCAGATGAAAAATGTAACAGTGAGGCAATTTCGGAGTTCTCCAAACAACAGTGTCAATGATCCCTGTCCTTACAAAATGTCACATTTGTGGTGCTGGTTATTTGAGACAGTCCCCAGGGTGGCCATCCTTTTCATTCACTGCTTGCTGGCTGTGGGACCAAGGCATCACTGAGGGGCACTCAACGTGTTTGTGCTGGAAGTAATCCCTGCGTGTATCTTGTATCAACCACGTCAGTGCCTACTGTTCTTGTCTCTCCTGAATTCACTCACCAAAAGCTCTCTGTGCTATTATTTCTTCATTTATTCTCCCATGCACCTCTCTTTTTGGCTCAGTGCCAGATGGGACCATCGTCACAGTTAATTTTATGTTCTCTGGAGTATTTTTCTTCTAATTTCTTTGTTTCTATTAATTTTGTCTCAGCAGTGAATATACAAATACAGATGCACCTCAATTGACAATTGAGCTATCACCTAATAAAGCTGTCGTAAGTTGAAAATATCATGTCGAAAATGCATCCAAAATGCCCGACTTACCAGACATCACAGCTCAGCCTAGCTTACTTTAACCGTGCTCAGAACACTGACATTAGCCTACCATTGGGCAAAATCACCTAACATGAAACCTATTGTATGATTAAGTGTTGAATATCTCACATAATTTGTTGAATACTGGACCAAAAGCAAAAACCAGAATGGTTGTAGGGATACTTGAAGCAGAGTTACTACTGAATGTGTATGGCTTTTGCACCATAGAGGAGTAGAGAAATCCTTAATTTGAACTGTCATACGTTGGGGACCATCTGCGATGTGTTTTTAAAATTTATAAGATGGAATCACATATGTACACTGTTCTGTATCTTGTTATTCATTTCTTCTTTATCAGAATTTGTGTGTTGCTATCAGCTAAGGTAGCATAAGCTGTTGTAACAGATCAACCCCCACACTCAGTGGCCGAATGCAATAAAAGTTAATTTGTTGCTCTGCTCTCCCAAATAGGTGCTCCCGACAGGCAGGCAGCTCTCCTCCACGCACGGAAATTGCTTCTGCCCTGCTGCTCCGTACCGCTTCCAAGGTCTGTGTGCTCATTGGCATCGAGATGTAGCAGGTGACAGAACAGAGTGTCAGTGTGATGGTTTCCTAGGAGCCAGCCTTAAAGTTTGTTAGATCTATTGGTTAGAACTAACACGACAGCTTCTCCTAACTGCAAAGGTGGATTAAAACATTTTAGAAAATCCTAACTGAAATGTGGTCTAGTCCAAGCCCAGGAAAAAAGAGACAGTGAGTTAGCTGAGCAGCTAATGTAATCTACCTCCCTGGTTATCACGTGTCCATTCTACCCTTGAAGATGGAGTGAATGTGATTTATTTTTAGGAAAAAGAATTTTCTATGGGTTATCCAGTTATTGCAAACAAGTAAAAGGAAGGAAGAAGTGTGCAGTGTTCTCCATCAAGTCTAGGTGGGGCTCCCTGGAACCCAACAACTTATGAATTACAAAGGGAAGTTATTTGCATCCCCCTCAATCCTTTGCAATATCCAGTGATGGAATAGGGACATGATAATCCTAATAAAATTGTTGTGAGGCACCAACATTCAAAACTGGTTTCAGACTGAGTTCATGATGTCTTGGACAATGTAGATCTTACAAAAACTTAGTAAGTTTTTGATCTATTTGTCTCTAATCAGTTCTCTGTGTCTTGAAACATAGTGAAAATTACTTCCTAGACATATTCTGAAGCCAGATTTCTTGTATCATTTTGTTTTACTTCTTCATGCCTGTCCTGCTCTCCAAACCATGAGTCTATCAGAACCAAAAAATATGGATGAAAGTCGCACTCCCCTGATCTCTGTCTTCGAGCTGAGTTGAAGGGGTAAATGTCTTTGCAAACCTCACTCAATCTTACCTCTTATTATTGGTTGTGTAGAACCTATCAGATTTTCTAAAATGTTTGGATTCCCAACTTTTTGAAACATTTGTATTCCCTTTAGTTTCTGCTTGCAAACATCCCAATTCTTTCCAGAGGTTCTATCTTCCTTATAATACTTGCTGAAGGCAGAAAGTAAAAGCAGCGTACTCTCTCTCCCACACTTCCTCCGGAGCCGTGGGCTCCCCAGCCATGGGACCTGTCTTCCAAGTGAGCAGTGTAGCCAAATGCCTTGCCGCTGCATTTCACAAGGCTCCTTGTTCCACTCTGCCACCAAGACAATGCTATATACTTTTTTTTTTTTTTTTGAGACTGAGTCTTGCTCTGTTGCCCAGGCTGGAGTGCAGTTTTGTGATCTCAGCTCACTGTAACCTCTGCCTCCCAGGTTCAAGCGATTCTCCTGCCTCAGCCTCCTGAGTAGCTGGGATTACAAGTGAGTGCCACCACGCCTGGCTAATTTTTGTATTCTTAGTAGAGACATGTTTTGCCATTTTGGTCAGGCTGGTCTCGAACTCCTGACCTTGTGATCCACCCACCTTGGCCTCCCAAAGTGCTGGGATTATAGGTGTGAGCCACTGCGCCTGGCCCACATACATTTTAAGTTTGTGAGGGATTATTCAGTATCCCACTTCAAGTTAAAATTTCCATTTCAGTTAAGCTGATTTTATTGGTATAACAGAACAACTTCAGAAATCTCAACAATCCCCCGCAGACACTTGTTTCTTAGCCACGTAACATCCACGATGAATGTTCATGTTAAGCAGGTGACTCTCCACCAAGCATTGATCCAAGTTCTTTCCCTCATCAATGCATGGCTTCCGCATCACCTCTGTCATCCGCATCAGCTGGAGGCCATGAAGGGGGTGGGGTTGATGGCACGTGTCACTCCACACCTGACTGTGGGAAGGTAGGGAACATATCCCGGCTGTGTGATCACGGAAAACAAAAGCAAAGGCAAAACAGTCTGCCAGAACTACCATCTCATTGTTCCCTCACTTTTACCTTCAGAATAACATCTGCACATGCATAGAAGACGTCCAAATGGGAGAGAAGGGTACTCACTGGAAAATAAGACTGCTTCCCAGAGACCCAGTCACCCTTGTCAATCTACTACTGTTAGCCATTCCTTGTGTGGCTTTCTAGAATTTGTGTGTGTGTGTGTGTGTGTATAAGTGTATGTAATGTGTAATGTGTGTGTGTGTGTGTGTGTGCAAACTGTCACATCATCAAACTGTCCTTTTCCTTTAGATCTTCTTAAATCTTAAAGCTCCATGATCTTCCATGATGGGCGTATGAACTTTTAGTTTGTTCCTTTTTCTTTTTTCCACACAGTAAATACTGCAATGAACTTTCTTGAAATCCTGTTGCGACTACATCCATGGGGTAAATTCCTAGCACTACAGTCTGGAATTTTAAATTTCATTATATTATAGTATTCACAATGATGAAATAGCTTAAATACTATTCTTTCCCTGTGAAGTATGTATTGCTAGTTATTTGGTTAATTAAGTATTCATTTTTTTTGTTTGTATAATTGATGTAATTCTGAATTTGTTTCTGTAAAACATAAGGATTTTTTTTAAAAATTAGAGGACTCTTGCTTTGTCGCCCAGTCTGGAGTGCAGTGGCGTGATCTTGGCTCATTGCAACCTCTACTTCCAGGTTCAAGCAATTCTCCTGCCTCAGCCTCCCAAGCAGCTGGGATTACAGGCACCCACCACCATGCTCGACTAATTTTTTTGTATTTTTAGTAAAGACGGGGTTTCACCATGTTAGCCAGGATAGTCTTGAACTCCTGACCTCGTGATCCACCCGCCTTGGCCTCCCAAAGTGCTGGGATTACAGGCTCAGTGAGCCGCCATGCCTGGCCAGGAAATTTTCACTGTAAGAAGTTTCTTCTCTTTTTCCCACTGCTGGTAACAGCCTCTAGGACCAAGGCCATTCACTTCTATTCTCAGCCGGCTCGTTCCTTCATTCAGTTGCCTCAGAGATTTATAAATGTGAGAACACAAGCCTGGGGAGGCGCTGCCTCCAGAAGCCAGGATGCTGACTTCTTGCTGAGCCACTTGCAGGCCCCAGCACCGGGGGCCTGGAATCCCAGCCACTGTTGAAGATGGGCATGTGCCCCTTGGATGCTGCGGGCCCACCCTGAGATTGGGGTGCCTGTGATGAGTAGGGAAGAAAAGGCCTGTGGTGAGCATCTCCGAAAAGAACGAGGCCACCCTACCTGGGGACCCCAGGTCCTAGGGAAGCCTGAGAGGAGTCTGGGGTGGCGGGGCAGCCACTGGGATCCTATCCAGCCCGGTGCACAGGCCAAGCGAGCCAACACCTCACCCGGAAAGACTACGTGTGGACCCTGGCAGTCTCAGGACTGGCCTAGCTCATGCAGGCCACTTGGTAAAACATTATTAATAAATTCAGGCCGGTAGTGGTGGCTCATGCCTGTAATCCCAGTGCTTTGGGAGGCCAAGACAGGCAGGTCTGTTGAGTTCAGGAGTTCTGAGACCAGCCTGGGCAGCATAGAGAGACACTGTCTCTCAAAAAAATATATAAAAATGAGCCAGGTGTGGTGGCAGGTGCCTGTGGTCCCAGCTACTCAGGGAGCTGAGGTGGGAAGATCAGGAGTCCAGGGAGGTTGCGGCTTCAGTGAGCTGAGATGGGGCCACTGCACTTCAATCTGGGGGATACAGTGAAAGTCTGTCTAATAAAAAACCTCAACAGGATGGTGATGCTGAGCTTGGACCAAGCCTGACCCCTTGAGTGCCAGCCTGTGTGATGCTTGGCACACGCTTTGAGGTTGTGCCTGTGGTCTAGAGGTGGGATGTACCCACTCCAAGTTCCTCCACCCCCACCCCATCCCCTTCCCCCGGACCCCCACTGCTGCAGGAGCAGAGCACCGTGGGTAGTCAAGGCAACACTGGGTGCCTGCCACTCAACAGTGAACGATGAGAGTCCTCTGAAGTGGTGTTGGTATTTGGTGTCTGGCACACACAGCATCCCCACCCAGGAATCTAGAGGCACCCAGCCTATGGCTCACAGGTGCTCAGGACTGGCAGCCGCCTAGGAGGGAAGGATCTTTGTGGCCACCTGCCTGGGGTCAGATGACAGGCCCACTCCGTTAGCGCAGAGGGGCAGACTGCCAGCCCCCTGCAGAATCCTGCTCTCGGTCCCTTCTGGTGTGCAACCAAAATACTTACCAAAATCCTCCTCAATTCATTGGTGGCGTTTAATTATTAGCAGATTTCACTCAAAAGCTGGGCTTTTGGCTTCACTCGAGATGCTCTAAGGTGTGGCCACCTGGGCTTACTCCTTAGGAGACTGTAGCTCTTGTTGCTTTAAGATGGGGCCCATTCACCAGCATCTCCACCTGGCCTCTTAGCTCATGCATGTCTCTGCCCAGACTTTTTTGTATCTTGTATTTTTATTTATTTATTTTTTGAGATGGAGTCTCACTCTGTCTCCCAGGCTGGAGTGCAGTGGCGAGACCTCAGCTCACTGTAACTTCTGCCTTTCGGGTTCAAGCGATTCTCTCGCCTCCACCTCCCAAGTAGCTGGGACTACAAGCGTGCATTACCACACCTGGCTAATTTTTGTATTTCTGGTAGATACAGGTTTTGCCATGTTGGCCAGGCTGGTCTTGAACTCCTGATCTCAAGTGACCTGCCCGCCTCCGCCTCCCTGGAATTACAGGGTGTGAGCCATCATGCCCGGTTCTTTCTCTAGACTTTATACACTGATTTTGCAACAACCATAATGCTTTAAAATTTGAGTGGGTTAAACACGATATCAAGAACTGCTAAGCATTATTTTAGTTTCCACAGAATGTCTTTAGTTTTCCAAATAACTTTCTCAAGGAATAATACACCCTATTTTTCTGCTAGGGTTACATAACAAAGTGCTGCAGACTTGGTGGCTTGAGGAACAGGAACTTTCTCATAGTGCCAGGACCAGAAAGGATCAGCCAACCAGCAGGGTTGGTTGGTTGGTTGCTTCTGAGGACTGAGGGAAGGTTGTGCTTGGCCCCTCTTCTGGGCTTGTAGATGGCTGTCTTCTCCCTGTGTCTTCACCTTGAATTCTTTCTGCACTTTCTCTTTCTCTTCACGTGTGTTCTTTTTATCATGACATTGGCGATAGGGGCCCACCCAACTCCAGTATGACCTCATCTTAGCTAACTGTATATGTAATGGCCCTGTTTCCAAATTAGGTCATATTCTGAGGTCCTGGGGATTAAGACTTCAGCATATGAATTTCAGGGAGATGCAATTAAATCTGTAATATATGCATATGGTAAAATTTACATTTTTATATGTTCATGTGTATGATTTTTGAAATACATATATGTCCATGTACTTCTCACCACAATCAACATATTAAACATTTCCTCTCATTCCCAACTCCTCTGAAAGTTCCCTTGTGCCCATCTCTGGTCATCCTTTCACCCCATCTTCAAGCAACCTCTCATATCTCCCCACAGCTTAGTTTTGGCTTTTCTTGAATTTCAGGTAAGTGGCATCAAGTACTATGGACTTGTTGGAGTCTGGCTTTTTTCACCCAGCCAAATGTCTGTGAGATTAGTCAGCATTGTTAGGTGTATCAATAGTTTGTTCTCTTTTTATTGCTGAGTAGTATTCTATCCTATGCACATCTCAATTTCTTTTGTCTACTCGTCTGTTGATAGTCATTTGGGTTGTTCTGAGTTTTTGGCTATGTGAATGAAGCTGTGATGAACACTCGAATGTAAGCCTGTGTGTGAACACTCATGCCTCCAGCTTTCTTGAGTAAATACTGAAGAGTGGCCTTTCCCCATCTTGGGGGTATAAGTGTGTAGACCTTTACATGGGGCTCCCCATCAGCTTGTACCTCCACAAGTGCTCTCACAGTCTGTGTCTTCCCTTTTAGTTTTCTTCAGTGTCTTTTGAAGGCTAGGTTTTAATTTTGATGAAGACTAATTTATCAATTTTATTATTTTATGATTCGTGCTTTTTGTGTCATATATAATAAATATTTTTTATTTAATTTAAAAATTTTTTAAATTTATTTATTTAGAGATGGAGTGTTGTTCTGTCACCGAGGCTTGAATGCAGTGGCGCAGTTTCGGCTCACTGCCACCTCTGTTTCCTGGGTTCAAGTGATTCTCCTGCCTCAACTTCCTGAGTAGCTGAGATTACAGGTGCGTACCAACACCTCCGGCCATTTTTTTTTTTTTTTTTTTTTGTATTTTTAGTAGAGATGGGGGTTTACCATGTTGGCCAGGCTGGTCTTGACCTCCTGACCTTGTGATCTGCCCACCTTGGCCTCTCAAAGGGCAGGGATTATAGGTGTGAGCCACCACATCTGGCCCTAAATTTTATTTTTATTTTTAATTTTCGTGGATACATAGTAGGTGTATATATATTTATCAGGTACATGAAATGTCTTGATACAGGTACACAATGTGAAATAAGCACATCATGGAGAAGAGGGTATCTTATCTCTAACTGTAATCCCCACGTGTCGAGGGAGGAACCCGGTGGGAGGTGATTGCATTGTGGCAGTGGTTTCCCCCATGCTGTTCTCATGATACCGAGTTCTCACAAGATCTGATGGTTTAAAAGTGTGTGGGTGTGGTGGCTCCCCTCTCGCTCCTGCTGCCATGGAAGATGTGCCCTGCTTCCCCTTCGCCTTCTGCAATGATTGTAAGTTTCCTGAGGCCTCTTCAGCCATGTGGAACTGTGAGTGAATTAAACCTCTTTCTTTCTAAGTTACCAAGTCTCAGGTGGTTGTTTACAGCAGTGTGAAAACAGACTAATACAGTATCCATTCCCTCAAATATTTATCCTTTGAGTTACAAAAAATCCAATTACACTCCTTAAGTTATTTTAAAATGTACAATTAAGTTATTGACTGTAGTCACCCCATTGTACTATCAAATAGTAGGTCTTTCTGATAAAATTGCATACTCTAAGTCACGGAGATATTTCCTCTACATTTTGTTTGAGACATTTTATTATGTTGGCAGTTAGGTTGAGGTCTTTGGCTCATTTCAAGATGATATTGGTGTATTGTCCAAGGCTGGGGTCCAGCTCCATTGTCCTCCATCTGAGTGTCCAGGTGTCCTAGCACTGCTTGGTTTGAAGAGTGTATTTTCCTCATTGAGATAGTTCAACACCTTTATAAAAAAAACAGTGACCATGACTGGATATATATCTAAACTTTCTATTTTGTTTGATTGATTTCTATATCTTTTCTTAGGGCCAAACCACACTGTGTTAATTACGTTAGCTTCATAGTAAGTCTTGAAATCAGGTAGTGTAATTTCTATTTTTTTTCTTTTTCACAATTGTGTTGGTAACTTTAGGTTCTTTGCACTTCCATATAATATATGGAATCATTTTGTCAATTTCCTTAAAAATCTGCAGGCATTTTGATTGGATTTCACCGAATCTATAAATAAATTTGGAAGGGGTGAGCATTGTAACAAAATTCAGTATTCCAATCCCTGGACACGGATTATCGCTCCATTTATTTATGTCCTTTTTCATTTCTCTCAATAATATTATGTAGTTTTGAGTGTACAGGTTTTATGCATCTTGTAATAAACCTATTTCTATACATTTCAATATTTTGTTAATAATATTGTTTCTAAATTTAGTTTTCCAGTTGTTTGATGCAAATATATAGAAGTACATACATACTAACTTTTTGGCTTGTGACATTATTAAATACATGTAACCTTATTAAACACCTGTGACTTTGTAAAGTAGTGCAGGCAAGATTTTTGTTGACTGAATTTTACACATAGACAAACATTTCATCTGCAAATACAGGCATCTTTACTTTTTCATTTCTGATCGCTATAGCTTTGATTTATTTTTACTGTCTTTTTATATGGGTTAGGACCTCGAGTACAGTGTTGAATAGAAGTGTTGAGTGAACATTCTCGTTCTGCTCCCCGTCTTCAGGGGATAGCATTGTCTTATCTTTAAGTATAATTTTAGCCGTAAAGATAAATTTATTATTTATTTTAGGTGTCCTTTATCAGGGTTAGAAAGCATTCTTTCATTCTTAATTTGGTGAAAATTTTTTATCAAAACAAAGCTGTTGAATTTTATCAAATGGTTTTCCAGTATTTATTGAGGTTAAGTAGGATATGATAAACTATGCTTTATTCTTTTAAAGTAGTGAGTTGCAGTGATTGATTTTATTCCTGAATTGTGAACTAACTTTACTTTCCTAGGATAGGCTCCATTCAATCATGATGCAATGTATTAGATTTCTTAATCTTTTACAGTGTATTTTTGAACTTATGTTTGTGAGAGATAATGGGCTACGCTTTCTTTTCTCATAATGATTTTGCCCAGTTTCTGTGCCAGGATTATAGTGGTCTCAAAATGAGTTGGAAGGCTTCTCTTATTCCTGTATTTTCTGAAAGAGTTTGCATAATATTGTTATTAATTCTTCCTTGAATGTTTAATAGAATTTACCAACTGGGCCTTAATTTTCTTTGTGAGAAGTCATTTTTTGAATTAATTTCATTAACAGATAAAGATTCAGATATTCTCTTTGGTAGATGGAGTTTTCCAAAAAGTTACCTATTTGGTTTAGTTATCGAAATTACTTATATACAGTAGCTTAAAAATTACCTTATTGTACTTTTAGCATCTATGGTTTATGATGTGATCGTGTGCAATTTGTTAATGATGTGGTTACTTTGTGCTTTTTTTCCTGATTTTCTGGATTGGTATTTATCAATTTTACTAATCTTTCCAACAGATGCACTTTTAATTCTTGTATATTTGACTTTCCATTCCATTTATTTCTGTTCCTATCTTTATAGTATTTTTTTCTACTTAGTTTGTGCTGTCAGTCTTCTTTTTGCTAGTTTGTTAAGGTAGAAACTTAGATAATTGATATTAGGTACACCTTTAAAAAAAATTCTTTCGGCCAGGCGCGGTGGCTCAAGCCTGTAATCCCAGCACTTTGGGAGGCCGAGACGGGTGGATCACGAGGTCAGGAGATCGAGACCATCCTGGTCTACACGGTGAAACCCCGTCTCTACTAAAAAATACAAAAAACTAGCCGGGCGAGATGGTGGGTGCCTGTAGTCCCAGCTACTCGGGAGGCTGAGGAAGGAGAATGGCGTAAACCTGGGAGGTGGAGCTTGCAGTGAGCCGAGATCGCGCCACTGCACTCCAGCCTGGGTGACAGAGTGAGACTCCGTCTCAAAAAAAAATTCTTTCCATTTTACAAAAGTATTAGGTTTACAGAAGAGTTGCAAAGATAGTGCAGAGAGCTCTAGTATATCCTGCAACCAGTTTTTGCCTGTTCTTAAGATATCACATTACTATGACACATTTGATACAACTTTGACCAATATTAAGTTTTTTGTTTTTTTAAACAGAGTCTCACTCTGTCATCCAGGCTGGAGTGCAGTGGCGTGATCTCAGCTTACTGCAACCTCTACCTCATGGGCTCAAGCAATTCTCCTGCTTCAGCCTCCCGAGTTGTTGGGATTACAGGCGTGAGCCAGCACGCCTGGCTAATTTTTGTATTTTTAGTAGAGTTGGGGTTTTGCCATGTTGGCCAGGCTTGTCTCAAACTCCCATTCTCAAGTGATCCACCCGCCTCAGCCTCCCAAAGTGCTGGGATTACAGGTGTGAGCCACCATGCCCAGCCATATTATTAACCAAAGTTTATACTTTATTCCTATTCCCTTAGTTTTTATTTACAGTCCATTTCCTTTCTCAGGATCCCATGACGTATCCCATATTCCACTGAGTCTCCTTAGTTTCCTCTGGACTGTGACAGCTCATTCGACTTAATGTTGCTTTAGATGACTTTGACAGTTTTGAAGGGTACTGGTCAGGTATTTTGTGGTACGCCCCTCAACTGGGGTTTGTCTAATGTGTTTTCGATGGTGGGACTGAGATTATGGGCTTTCAGGAGGAAGATCACAGCATTTAAATGCAGTTCTCATTACGTGGCCTCGAGGCATATGCTGTCAGCATGGCTTCTCCTCTTGATGTCAGTCTCGATCCCTGGACTGAGAGGGTGTTTGCAAGAGTCAGGTTTTCCCATTGCAGTGCTGTTCTTTCTCTCCTGTCCATCCTGTACTCTTTGGAAGGTGCTTACTGTGTGGAGTACACCCTTGAGGGCTGGGGACTTGTGCTGCATCTCCTTGAGGAGGAGTCTGTAACTACATAAATTAATTGGAATTATTCAGAATGGGAGATTTTTCAATGTCCCCTATCTACGTACTCAGTCGTTTATTTATATCAGTATGGATCCATGGCTATTTGTTTGATATTTCAGGTTATAAGCTATATCATTTGGGTTATAAACGACTATATGATCTATTGTGTTGGTCAGTTTGTACCATCTTTTTCTACTGGGAGCACCTGGGCTTCTGTGACATGCCCTCATCATTTCATGTGTGGTGTTTTTGCTGACTTAAAATTTTACTTTATTTTTATTTAATTTTCATACTTCTTTACTCTCTGATACTATAATATTCTCAAGGCTCATCATACACAGATGAGTCCTGCCGTAGATCTAGACTCAGCCATTTCTCCAGGGACCCCTGACTCCTTTTACAGAGGAATGGTGTTAGAAACAAAAGTGCACGCATGATGTATGCTTGCTGGTGCTGGGGTATTGTGCCTCTAGGCCCTCTTTGCTAACAGAGAAAGGAAATAGATGTATGTATTCTAACCTGTGTACATACACATTTCCAGAAGTTTTTCTATATCCATCCATCTATATCCATATTAAATTACACTTGAGTTCATTTTGACATCTCCAGCTCTCACACAGCATCACCTGGTCCATTCTTGCTCTTACACCTGACTTATCTGTAATGTCCCACTCCAGCAGTGAAAAAACTAGCTCCTACCACCTGCCATCCATTTACTCAATACCAGTATACAAGTATAGTGGGTTCTGGATTATCAGCTAATGTCCCTGTGAAACACAGCTTCACCAACTAGAGTGCAGTGCTCTGTACATTTCCTTTTGTTTTTAGTCTTACAGCTTCCACTCATTTAAAAAGCTAGTTAGATCACATCCCTGCTGCATTGAGATATGTCATACATTGATGATGCAGTAAGATTATTTTGTCATAGTCTGTATTTCATCCTGAGACTCCCTGACCTCCCAATTAGTATTTATTCGTATCTGTGGAGGTTAATTATTTGTGCTTTAAAGCTCTATGGGTTTTGGCTTAAACACAGGGTCATGTACTCACCTTTATAGTATCATACAGAATAGTTTCATAGTCATAAAACTCTCTTTCTTTACCTAGTCGTCCGTTCCTCCCCGTAAACTGCAGGTAATCGCTGATGTATTTTCCATTGCTATAATTTTGCCTTTTCCAGAATGTTGTGCAAATGGAATCATATAGTATGTAGCCTTTTAAGACTTTTTTCCTTTTTAATATAGTCATTTAAAGTTATGCATTTTCCTATAAACACTGTTTGAGCAGTATTTCTCAAATATAGATATGTCTTCTTGACACTATCATTCAGTATTGAAGTGTTTTCTAATTTCTTTTGTGATTTCTTCTTTGTATCTTGGATATATAAAAGTGTATTGCTTAATGTCCAAACACTGAAACTTTTTCTTGATATTTACATGTCATTGATTTTGAATGTATTTTCATTGTGTCAGAGAATATACTCTGTACAATTTCATTACTTTCAAATACATTACGATTTACTTTAAAGCCCTGTGTAAGTCTTTCTCGGTAAACGTTCCATGAATACTTGAAAGTGTGTTCTGCAGTATCTTACCCACACCTCAGTGAAGCTTCTCGGGCCCTGAGTCTGGGGAACATCAAGATATTCCTGATATCCCTTCCAACTTAAAGGGGAGAGATGTATTTGGTTGATAAATACCATAAGATCAAAGGTGAGATCGAATGAAATCTATTTCACTTTTGCAATGGCTGGAAGACAACTAACGACAAGATCTGGCCACCTGTGGCATGTCTAGAGCGTCATGGGCTTTTAGTCTGGACATGATTTTTCAACCCTAGTTGCTTCTTAGTTTTCCTTTCCAGATGATGAAGAGAGATGCAGATTTATGTTGATAAACTTCAACCAAATAACAAATATATACCTTGTTATTTTGTTAGTTGGTTGAAACTTATGAAGCCATCTGAATTACTTTTTGGTACAAACTATAAAACTCAGTATTTAAAGAAAGCCATAGTTTTGCATAAAACTCTTTGGAGAGACTTCTGCTTCCTTGAAGATGGTATGTATGTCCATTTTCCTCTTCTTCCTCCTAAATGCAAACAAACAAGCAAACAAACAAACAAAATACCCTAAACACAGAACTCCAGATACTGTATATAAACAAATATGAGGAGGCTGCGAAAGGTAGAAAGAAGCAGGCAGACCAGCTAAGGACCCCAGGATCCAAGGAACAACATGGTGATGAGTCCCCTGAATTTTATTTTGCTTAGTATATCCCAGACTTTTAGCTGAAGTAGCCAGCAACTCAGAAATGCCATTGAGCATCGACAAAAATCACCCCCAAGTAAAGCCTGCTCTTATCACTGAAAGAACTAGACCAGAAAAATGACAGCCTAGCAGGACAGGAAACATTTATACAATAACGCTCTATTCTATTCAAATATCTCAGACAAAACCTTGCCCCCCCACCCCCTTCGCCAGTAAAGGCCAAGTGGTGAGCCTGGACTTCTGCCCTCGCCAGGCTGTAATGAAGCACCCCCATGGGAGGGTATGGGGAGACCAAGTTGAAATCTGGGGTTTTCACCCTTGTCTGCTTGCATTGAGATCCCCCTGGCCTCCTGGTTAGGATGGTCACCCAGGGTAACAAGGCCAACCCCCACCTCCACGTTGATAGTGATGACATGTAGGGAGCAGTGATGAGGTGCCCTCACCCCTTAGACAGAGACCTGGTGGGGGCCATGAACTCTAGCCCCTTCCCAAAGTAATCAGGCATTCTTCCAGCCCTGGGGATCAGTGAGGCCGAATGAAGAAGCTGGACTTTCACCCCCACCTGGCATTGCTGAAGAAGTCCCACCACCAAGGACTTAAATGGAGACCCCTGCTGAAACACAAGATTTAAAGAAGATTCAGAGTGGTATACTATCTAAAATGTCCAGGTTTTAATAAAAAATCACTTGTTACACTAAGAATGAGAAAATTATTAAACCAAATGAAAAAAGATAATCAATAGACATAAGTACTGAAATGACTAAGATGTTAGAATTTTAAAAGAGATGTCTCAAAGCAGCTATTATGAAAATGCTTCAGCCAGAAATTGCAGACAAACTCAAAACAAATGAAAAAAACGGATAGCCTCAGCAAAGAAATGAAAATTTCATCAAGAAATAGAAGATATAAAGAGTAAGCAAATGAACATTTAGAAGTAAAAATATAATAACAGAAATAAAAATGATCTCAATGAATGGGCTCAACAGCAGAATAGAGATGCTAGAGGAGAGTCAGTGAACTTGGAGATAGAACCACAGAACTTATCCCATCTGAACAACAAAGAAAAGTAGACTAAAGAAATGAACAGAGCCTCAAAGTTCTATTGGACTGTAACAAAATATTTAACATTTGTGTCATTGGAATCCCAGAATCTAGGAAAAGTGAGACTGGAAAGATATTTAAAGAAATAATGCTGGAACCCGGGAGGGGGAGGCTGCAGTGAGCCAAGATCATGCCACTGCACTCCAGCCAGGGTGACAGAGTGAGACTATGTCTCAAAAAAACAAACCAAAACAAACAAACAAAGAAACAAACCAAAAAAACCAGAAAAAGAAAACAGAAAAAAAAAATCCCAAAAGAAATAATGGCTGAAAATTCCCCAAATTTGGCCACCCCCTTCATTAATCTTCTGTTCTAAGAAATGGAGAGAATTCCAAAAAGGATAACTCCAAAGAAATTCACACCAAGACACATCATAATTAAACTAAAAACTAAAGATAACAAATCTTGAGAGCAGCCAGGGAGAAACAACGCTCTACCCACAGAAGAATTACATTTTAAAAAAATTGTATTATTTCATCATGTTTTTGAGGTGGGGTCTTGTTCTGTTGCCCAGGCTGGAGTGCAGTGGCATGATCTTGGTTCACTGCAACCTCTAGCCTGCTGGGTTCAAGCGGTTCTCCTGCCTCAGCCTCCTGAATAGCTGGGATTACAGATACCCACACCACGTCTGGCTAATTTTTGTATTTTTAGTAGAGACAGGATTTCGCCATGTTGGCCAGGCTGGTCTTGAACTCCTGGCCTCAAACAATCCACCCTCCTTGGCCTCCCAAAGTGATGGGATTACAGGCATGAGCCACCGCGCCCGGCCAAGAACAACTTAAATGACAGAGCACATCTATCCGAATTACGAGGACAGAAGGACAAGGCACAACACCTAACAAGTGCTGGAAGAGAAACACTGCCATGTGGTTTCTAAACCCAGTGGAACTATCCTCAGCAATGAAGGGGAAATAGTGACATTCTCAATTAGAAGAAAGAGAAATAATTTGTCATTAATAGACTTAATTTTAAAGATAACCTAAAGGAAGCATTTCAAACAGGAAGGAAATAGTAAAACAAGGGATCTTGGAGCGTCAGGAACATGGTGAGAGCAAAATATGGGAAAATGCAATAGGTTTTCCTGCTTCTATTGCATCTTCTAAATTACATTTGACGACTGAAGCCAAAATTATAAGACTGTTTCATGTGGGTCTCAATATACATAGAGGAAATATTTAAAACAATTATATTAAGTGGAAGAGTGCAAAGGGAGGTAACATTTCTATTCTTCACCAGTACTGGTAAAATTTTGATACCGGTGGATTTTGATTTTATATATATATATACACATTCATGTATATATATATATTCATATATATTTATATATATTCAAATAGTTGCTCTGGGTATTTATATAGGAAGACTATATATATGTATACACATATTTATATTTTCTTCCTATATAAATACCCTATATATATAATATAGGGACACATATGTATATATATAAATATAGGAATACACATATATATGTGTAATAGGTTTTTATATATATATATACTTCCTATATAAATACCCAGAGCAACTATTAGAAAAGCTATTGAAAGAGATATACCCTAAACCACTCCAGAGAACTTCCAGTTTCCAGTCCTCATGTCAGAAGCTTGAAGCCATCCCTCTGTCCTAACAAGAAGTAAAAAGTGGGGCACAGTGAAAATCAACAACTCTTAGATCCTTCAGAGACTCGGGCTCACAGGACAGCGGCCCCAAACGTTGGAGAGACAGGTGGATACAAAGAGTCACGACTTGTTGGAGCAGAAACCCATGAAGAAAACCTGCAAGACATAGGAGACATGAAAAATCTTTCAATTAAAGTGTGACATAGGGAATGGGAAGATAAAAATAATCATCAGTCTATTCTTGTCTCTTTTCTCTTGAGGCAGCTTTCATTTCTCAGTTTGGCAGAGACGGACGACACAAAGCTATGGTGGTCAGGCTCCGAGAAAGCGGCCACCTCCTTGCAACCCAGGGAGTGAGTCTTCAGCTCCTAGCCTTGCACAGTCTCCTTCTGAAATCAAATTAATCTATTAAGCCATGACGTGAAACTATAGGTTTTATATAGCATCATAAATCCCCGGAAATTAACTTGCTCTAAGCTTTGGCCTGGGGCAGCTCTCAGCAATGAAAGTCCTCTCTGAAACTTAATAGTTGTTTAAATATTTCCTGCTAGCTTTTTTACTCTCTCTCTGTCTCCTTCCATCCAACTAAAGGGGAAAATTTCTAGAGGAAGAAAAAAATAAATAAGAGAGTTTCACTTTATCTTTAGAGCAAATTCTCCTTCCCACTTTGGATATGCAGTGTCAGGGATGTTTTATGTCCTGGGACAAAAACAAGGGCATTTCTCTTGCTGGGCTCACTGAGAGCTCCAGTAAACGCCGGGCTTGAGGGGAGGCTGAGTGTGGGCCTTCCCGACGACTGTGGCTGAGCCCGAGAAGCTGGTACTTCCAACGGGCCATGTTACTGTGGGCAGAAATTCCAGAGACAGCGTAATGGAATTCAGAAATTCACAATAAGTTTAAGAGTTGTATGAATGTCAACCGTAGTCATTGGTGAGATGGTGGTTGAGCCCCTGCCACGTGCCTGGGACACCCATGGAAATGATCATTTCCTCCCCATGGAAACTGTTCCACTCCTTGTGTCATCAGTGGAATGAAAGAACTTCGAAGCTGAGCACCGGCCAGCCCAAGACCACACAGCTGGGAAGGGGAGGAGAGATGGGACATTTTTCCAAGTCCACCTGACTCCAGAGTCCATCCCTTTCCCCTATGTTGTTGACTCTAGAACTTTATAAAGGAATAATCCTTCTCAGTGGCGAGTTTCCCAGGATCACAGATAATAAGTAGTGGTATATTCAGCATATTTGCATTCAAAAACTTTACACTGAACAAAAGCAGCTATAAATTAAAAAATAAATTTGCATTTCATTCATGACAACCTCTACATACATTTGGAAGTTAACTGCACTTCTATGGGCAAGTTAGTCGGACAATGCTTGGGACATATGTAGATCTAAGAAGCCTGCAATAAATTGGCTTTATGAAAAGCAGGTGCAGCTACAATGTCTCTGGGGTCACTCCCCCAGGGCCATGGTTCCTGTGCTCACAAGGAACAGGTCAGGGTCTGTGGATGGGGTCCCTGTGCTGTGTCTGCTGTCCCTGTGGGTACTTGAGAAGAGGTCAGGCTATGTGGATGAGGACCCTGCTCTGTGTCCACTGTCCGTGTGGATGCATGGGGACAGGTCAGGCTCTGTGGATGGGGACCCTGCTCTGTGTCTGATGTCACTGTGGACAGAGGTCAGGCTATGTGGATGAGGACCCTGCTCTGTGTCCACTGTCCGTGTGGATGCATGGGGACAGGTCAGGCTCTGTGGATGGGGACCCTGCTCTGTGTCTGATGTCACTGTGGACGCATGGGGACAGGTCAGGCTCTGTGGATGGGGACCCTGCTCTGTGTCTGATATCCCTGTGGACACATGGGGACAGGTCAGGCTCTGTGGATGGGGACCCTGCTCTGTGTCTGATGTCCCTGTGGACACATGGGACAGGTCAGGCTCTGTGGATGGGGACCTGCTTTGTGTCTGATGTCACTGTGGACGCATGGGGACAGGTCAGGCTCTGTGGAAGGGGGACCCTGCTCTGTGTCTGATGTCCCTGTGGACGCATGGGGACAGCTCAGGCTCTGTGGAAGGGGGACCTGCTTTGTGTCTGATATCCCTGTGGACGCATGGGGGACAGGGTCAGAGCTCTATTGCTGTCATCTATGGCAGCCCTTGAGGAGATCTGCTCACATTGTCATTCAAGGACATCCTTTTTTCTTCTGAGATAACAACGAAGTTAACCATGATGAATAATAAAGAACATAGTACAAGTTCAGTGTCTTCCTTGCTTATAACGTAGTGTATATATTTTGTGAGGACAAGTATTTGTAATTTTGAAGCAGTCTTTTGAGAATGTCAGTTGGTCCAGCAAAATAGCAAAGACAGCTGCTGAGGGACTGCAGGTTTTAAAAAGTTCCACAAACTTTTTAAATAGCTAATTTTATTCTTCAAAGCCACACTAGGAAGCAGGTAGTCTTGTCTGCATTTGTATATGAGAAGATGGAGACACAGAGGGTAAGTTACTTCCCCACATTGATACACCTGGTATATATTTCTTGTTCAATATTTATTTTTCCAAGTACAAATATATTTTATTCATGTATCTCAAAGATGACACAGAAATTGGAATTGACTGTCATCACCAAACCTTTCCAGATTAAGGTATAGTGGACACTTCAGGGTGCTGCCCAGAACCTCTCCTCTTCAGGACTTCCTTCTCTTCATGTCTGGGAATTTGAAGGCCGACATCTTGCAGCTGAGCTCTTGGGTGAAGAGAGCACCAGCCCCTTCTCAGGGGAAGCCTGAATGCAACAGTTGATCAGTGCAGAAACAGGAAGGCTGGTCCTCCTCGCCCTGACTCTGCACATTCATCTCAGCTCCAGAGTTGCCTATGGGATGGGCTGAGGCCTTTGCTGCTGCTGCCGCACACAGTTTCTCTCTCTACCCAGCCCTGCGCCCACCCTCCATCTGGGTACTCATCCTGAGGACCCACTTCCTACATGCACATCTCTGTCTCTGGTGGGCATTCAGGGAAACAACTCAACCCGTGACATAAGGAGCAGTGGCTCGTGGTGTCTGCCCCAGAGGACGGAGACCCAAAGTGCCTTGCTCTTTTGGAGCAGTCTGCGGAATTCGTGTGTTGCTGGCAGGGGAGTTACTGTGTCTGTGCCATACAGGCTTTGCCATGTTGTCCTTCTTGCCTGTCTGAACATTCAGAGACAAAGCACCTTGAGCAGGCAGATGATTAAGTGAAAATAATACCTTAAAAATGTTTATTATTTCTTTTTTTATCAAGTAGGGAATACATTGGTATTTTGGTGTCCCCAAATTCCTATCTTATTTCAATTAATAGAATCAAAGTCAGATAGGCAACTCATTTGGATATTTCTCCATATAATTATCCTGCTTTGGAAAACATTGTTTTTTAAATCTATTTTCGAATTTTCATAGTAAGTGGTCAGAAATTAACACTCTAAAAGATGAAATTTTGGTGCTACTACAGGTCGACCATCTGGGACTATCAGAAATGCTTGTGACCGGAAGTGTTTTGAATTTCAAGTGTTTTCAGATTTTGGAATATTTGCGTTATACTCTTCTTATGGTCGAGTGTCTCTGTTCCAGTAATATGAAACCTGAAAGGCTCCAGTGAGCATTTCCTTTGAGCAGCGTGTTTGAACTTGAAGCATTTTGGATTCCAGATTTTCAGATTAGGAATGCTCACCCTGTGTCTCTAATTTATCAGGTTATTGTCTCGATTTTGTTGCCACTGGGCTCTCCTGTGGTGGTAGACCAGGAGACCGGACACGTTCTTCAGGTGCACACTTTTGGATACAGATGTTACTGTCATTTTTATAGTTTTCCCTTTCAAAGTTATTTAAAAATTAATAAAACAAGCCAACAGAAAATTTAACATATTCAAAGTATCCTAATTTCATGGCTTTCTATTCTTATATATTGTTTTCTTTAATCTACATTTTTGGATTTAATTTGCTGCTATGTTTCTAGAACCTTGAGATAGAAGCTTACTTTTAAAAAATCTGTACATTTAAGGTTATATGTGTTCTTTCAAGCATTTTCAGCTGCATTTCACAAACTTTAATGTGATCTTATTCATTTCTTAAAGTTCAAAATGTTTTCTAATTTCACTTGTAATCTTCTTTCACACATGAATCCTTTAGAAGTTATTGGCTTAATTATCAAACAACTTAGGATTTTCTTGCCATTTTACTTTTGTGACTTGTTTCTCACTTAATGTGATCAGAGAAAATATTCAACCTTTTGAAATGTTTTGAATCCTGCTTTGTTAGTCAGCATATGATCAAATTTTATCATGTCCCATGCGTACTTACAAAGGACAAATGCTCTGTTATCATCTGACTCACTCTTCTATACTTGCTGATTAAGTTGCTCTGCCCATAAATGACATGGCTGGGACTTGAGCCCTGGTGTTCCAATTCTAGAATTCATTCCTTTAACCATGAAATTCTCCTGTCTCTCTTCAAGATCCTGGGTAAGCACCGCACCCTAAGGTACCAGATTAGTAGCCTGTGTTTGGAAACAGGGGTCTTGGCAGGAGTCTCTTTGGTTGTCTTGAGAAATGAGGAAGGTGGAGCTGTCAGTCATTGCACAGTCTGTATTTAGGAATACACCATGCAAGAGCCATGAACAATGTATATTTAGGAATATGCTGCATAAGAGTCATTGCACAGGTTGTGCAGGAAAACATCATGCAGGAATCATCGCACAGTCTGTATTTAGGAGCACACCCTCCAGTAAGGCAACCTGAGATGTTGAAGATAAATCTAGAGAAAATGAATGCTGTCACAAGATTCTCCGCTATTAGTTTTCCATTGCAATGGACACAAATGTAGTGACTTAAAGACAACACAGATTTATTATCTGATGGTTCCAGGGGTCGGAAGTCTGACACATTTCTCACAGGGGTGCATTTCCTCCTGGTGGCTCCAGGAGAGAGTCTGTTTCCTTGCCTTTTACAGCTTTTAGACAGGCCCACATTCCTCGGCTGTGGCATGTTTCCCGTTGTGAAATCCAGCAGTGTTGGGCTGAGTCCTCTCATGCTGCCATCTCTCCAGATCTCCCTTCTGCTTCCTTCTTCCACTTATAAAGACCCCTGTGATGACCTTGACCCACCCAGATAATTGAGAGATAATTCAGGAGCATCTCCCTATGTGAGGTAAGCCGAGTCAGAGCCTCAGCTGCACCTGCAAGCTCCACTCCCCTTTGCCATGGAACCTGACACATCCGCAGGTTTGAGGGAGTAAGGCCTGAATTTTTTTTGGAGCCCGTTATTCTACCTACTACACCCTCAATCATAAGCTGAATTCCTGTTACTCTGGAATGTAGCTCCCTCAAAGATTTTAAATAATAAGAAAAAGCCAGATGAATGCATTCAAAGAATGGAAGAGGGATCCCAGGAGAATACAAATGGCCAATAATCGGTGAAAACTTCTCAGCCTCACTAGTCATTTGGAAAATGCAAATTAAAACAGCAAGATCCCAAATCTTCATCTCATTTTAAAAATCAGATTGGCAAGAAATGTTTGTTGGATCAATGAATTTTGTTTAAGAATGGGAAAAGGCTTGTAGTATATCAGAACCTCCAAACCCACCCGTAGAGGCAGGTGTTTCGGGAAGTCTGGATGTGGTAAGGCTGCCCTGTGGTAGCTGGCACTGGTGCAGTGACACTCGAGGCCACAGTGCTAGGATCCAGCAATGTGCAGCCCTGGGCCTGTGTGCGCTGAGCCAAACAAGACCCAGGTCCTGGCAGGACTGGCCCGGAGGCTTCCAGGGAAGAAGTGGGCATCACTCTGCATTCTTCCCTGTGAAAGTGGATGTCACCCTACATCAAAGCATTTCTGGATTTCTCACATTTCTGCTTGTCCTCCTCATGAATAAAACCTGAGGAATCAAATAAAAATCTCTTACAAAAAGAGAGATCAATTCTGGGCGATGACCTACCCTATTTATTATGTATACAGTTTTCAGTCTCAGTAGATTTTATTAAAAAAAAAAAAGCCCTGTCCTATATTGTATTAAAGACCATTGTATAGTATTGATTTTCTTCTATGATAAACTGGATAAAGGGAAAATGCAGGAAAGACACACTCCACAAACTCTATGCAATGAGATTGGACTTCCCCCAGTAATCCTGTTTTGAAATATATATTTGAAAAACAGAATTCCCAGCTGAAAAGAAAGATATTCTGAAGGAATTAATGTCACATAGGGCTCAAAATGAAAGCTGAAAAATACATCTCTAAATCGAAGTCAACAGCAATGAGCATGCCCACAAGTGTTCCCTGCACACCTGCCCGCCACCGCCTCTCATCTCATGGACCCTCTTCACGCTCATCTGGGTCGCCTCTTCAATTTTGTAGGTTGCAGATTTTATTACACAACGAACCTCCTGCAGGCCAAGCTGTCATCTGAGAGAATTATCTTGTAAGGAAGGCATTCCCAGCCCTCCTTTCCCGCCCACCTCCTAGAGAAGGAGGTGGAGGCAGCCCCACACCCCACGTCTCTACCATGGGGAAGTCCAGATCCCCACGCCACGCACAGGTCCCCGGCATCACTCAAGCTGTCCTCTCAGGACAGTGGCCACCTCCGATTGTCCCTCCTTTCTTCCAGCCACCACCGAGGATGCCACTTCCTAGCAAGAGTAGACAAGAAGGAGCAAAAGTCATCAATCAAACAAACCAACCCTTTGCAGATTATTTCTGAAGAACATTAGCTCCAAGGAAATGTTAATGATTCCAGGAAATGTTAATAGCATCCATAAAATGTTTGGGAAAGGTTGTATTAAACACAATTAAAGAGGTTTCTGTACTCCAATGGCATCCTAGTTCCTGGAGTTCTAGCAGCATATTTTATTCATCAGGTATTTTTCTTTGAAGATTTAGCTGTGCCATATAAGAAATAGAACTCTCAATAAAATAATCATTTCAAAAATAAATGATAGGAGCAGGAAGAGCTGATTTGTTGAGCACTTTCTTTGTATGTACATGTGCATTAACTTGTTTAGTCTCCACACCAACCCCCAAAGGTGGATTCTCTTATTGTCCCCACTGAACCGAGGAAAAAACTATTAATGCTTCAATGTAAAGATAATTTACATTCTAAAATATCAATTCTAGTCAACTAAAGACAACCATTAAAAGGGAAGGTTTTAAACTATGGGATCTGTCCTCTTAGAGTCCTGGGACCAGTACAGTGTGGAGTGAAGCCCTGGCCCGTGAGCCTACTGTCAGCGCTGCCCGTTCCTGGGTGTTTTCCAGGAACCAGGTTGTGAGTGGATCCCATCAGGAATCAGGGGCCCCTCAGTGGGAGCTGAACAGAATTTAATAAGGAGCTCTTTATAGAGTGGGGTGGGTAATGAGGGCAATAAGGGAGAGGCGAAAACCCAGGGCCTAGCAGCTGCAAGAGACCTTCACCACCCGTTAACCTAAAGGGTTAATGGTGACAGTGGGCATGTTGAGGGCTGTGACCATGGGTAAGGGGTTGGCTATTGAGAGCCATGGCTGTGGGTAAAGGGATGGAGTAGTGATCCAGGGGGAGATGTACCCCACACTCCCGCTCCTCACCTCCTCACCTGTGAACACGTTCTGTCATGTTCACAGCTGTATTCCAGACAATCAGAAAAAGCCTGACACAATGAACTAAGCATAGGAATGCATCATCTATGTCTAGAGATGCTCCTTCCCCAGCTAGGGTTTGGAATTGCTTGGATTAAAATGCAGGAACGTCCCAGGCTTAGTCTGATAGGACATGGTGCCTATTACAAAATGGCGGACAGGTTGGAAAATGCCTCTGGAAGCAGCCTGGAGTCACGGTGGTGCTCAGAACAAGGGACCAGAGGCCACAGTTCAAATCTGCCTTCCTTAATTACTTGCTAGATATGCAACCATAGGGTATTTAACTTTTCTAACTTCTCTTAAAAAGTATGATAATGATGATGATGTTGGTGATATGGATATCACAGAGCCATGGAAAGAGTAAATATGATTAGATATTAACTGTCCAAAAATAGCTTGTTCGACAAATGTAGTCCAGGAAATGGTCTCTTCTTCCTTCCTTCCTAGCTTTGGAGGTAGAAATCTTAAATTTATAGGCATGGGGTATACTTGGAGCCTTGTATACTCTGTCTTCATTGCAGCCTGTTTTAAAATTCCAGATCATCTGGGAGAATCGTTACCCAATACAGTAACAGGAATAGTGAAAGAGGGCTCTCAATCTTCCCAAAGGCCTATCTCTGTGACTGCATCACAGGTAATGAACTTGATGATCATGAAAGCACAGTACAGCCCGTGTCTCCCTGTGCTGTGCTGAGAATACACTGCGGGGCTTTACTGGTTGACTTACAGTGGGATTGGCATTGCTTATGATTGAAAAAGAATCAGAGTAAACTCAGCCCCTCATTCCTTGGCTTGCCTTCTACCCTTTATAAAACTGCATTGTCTAATGTAGTAGAAGAGAATAATTTGGACTAGATTTAGCCCTTTGGTGGAAATGAAGTTTTGGAGAGTAATACTACTAAGGAAAGAGTTCGCTTCTTACCTGCTTCCCTGCCTTCTCCCACCCAGCTGGGATGCCCATTTTTCTCCCCTCTGCCCCGATCATTTAGCTTAGCAACTCTTTGTTGAGTGTCTCCTCTGTGCCAGGTTCCACACTGGGTGCTGGGACCTTCTTGCTGTATGCACACAGCTCTTGCCTCCAGAGCCCAAAGTCTAGCAGTGCCCCAGCAAGTTTCCACTGGGAGGCCTTCTTGGGACTGTGAGTCACTCCAGAGCCCTTTGTGACTGTGGTGCATGGGTGACATCAAGTTTCTGTAAATGCACTTTTACAGTCCTACTTCTGAGTGCAGGCATCCATGGGAGAGAATGTCTGTTGATTTGCACCAGTTAAAATCTGAGTTCTACTGTTGTAGAAAACCACCTAGGTTGGTGTAATCAGAAGAGGCAAGTGGTGGAAGACACTGGGTGGAAGATGAGTTCCCTAGGGAGGCTGGAGAGGATGGCGGATGGGATGCAGGCAGAGTGATGCCTTGAATGACTCCACAGCCTGTTCTCATAGGACTGACCTTGCCAAGCCGAGGTCACATGCTTGCACCTCTGCTGCTAGGGAGACCAGTTTCTGGTGTCTATCTTGCTAAGCCGCAGAGCCACAGGAAGAGCTTGCTCTGCTGTGGGACGGGTGTTGAGATGACAAATCTGTGTGGCAGGCTTTGTTCCATTCTTGCCTGCTACCCAGACGGTGGCATCGCCTTCTCTCCTGGTCTTTCTCACCCCTCCCAATTTTATGACAGTCAGGTCACATAAAAAGGCCCCCTTTAAGTCTGTGCTTATTCTGCTGTCTAATAAATGCAATACTTCATGAGCACATTCCCTAACTACACAGTCCTCTGTGTGTGATGCAGCACCTCTGGTCACCCGGGGGATGGCTGCAAAAGGAGAAGGAAGCCCAGAGAAAGAGAAGTTTCTTCCAGTTGGTCCCTCAAAGGCCCCGTATCAGGATCCCCTCACCTGTCACCAAACACCGCTGATGGATTCTGACAAATGAACAGAGATTTTACCATGCTGGACTAAGAACCGCAGTACTACATAGAAAAATGGGTGCCCACTGCATTTCATGAGGACCTTTCTAGAAGACGGGAGAACAATCATCAGGACATTTAGTGTTGAAGAATAATTTACAAGCCTTGCTGAGTTGTCCTGGTCAGCAATAAAGATTAAAAATTGCATGCTCTCCAGAAGAAAAAGAAGATCATGGCAAAGATTACTTTAAATCAAACTTTTGCAGCTTCTAGGAAGAGCTGAGCCCTGGAGCACTCTGGAGCCTAGCTGAGTTGGAATGAGCCTGGCAGTGGGAGTCCCAGCCAGTCACATGGCCCTCATTCTTGCAAACATGAGAAAATGGTCTTCAGTGACTGCTCACTGTATGAGGTCAGGAGAGGGTTTCAGGAGGCCTTTGGGTCATTGGCCAAGATGATCGTTCTGAGTGGAGAAGCCATGCCGGGTTGCTGGTGTAGACATGGAGCCATGCCGGGTCACTGGTGTAGACAGGGAGCCATGCCGGGTCACTGGTGTAGACAGGGAGCCATGCCGGGTCGCTGGTGTAGACATCTAGCCATGCCAGGTCGCTGGTGTAGACAGGGAGCCATGCCAGGTCACAGGTGTAGACACAGAGCCGTGCCCGGTCGGTGGTGTAGACATGGAGCCGTGCTGGGTCGCTGCTGTAGACACGGGGCCATGCTGGGTCACTGGTGTACAAATGAGATAGGGGGGATGATTAGAGGTGTGGGCTCTCCTTTCCACTGCCAGGAAGTTGCTCTACTGCATGGTCAGAATCCTCAGGACCAGGAGAAGGTGGACCTCACCCTGGTGGTGAGTGGCTTTAGGAATTTTGCTAGAATTGCTAGAAACGGTGGTATCCTGACATTTCCATTGTTCCCTTGCCCTTGTTGCCACTGAGAATGGCAAGGACCCACGGAGAAGGCTTAGGATCAGACAAGAGGGTGAGAACAGCGACCACCTGGGCAACAGTGAGGAAGGATGGCTTCAACCTCCACACACCTGCCACACTCCTGCCAAAGTGCTGCACAACATACGTGACAGGCAAATGCATACGGATAATGTTGTAATCACTAAGGACAAGCTGACTTTGAGTCCAGCTCAGTATTAGTGGGTGTGACTGTAGAGTGTTGGAAGTGTGGAATGGAGTTACTGTAAGAAGTCAGGGGTGGGGAGGCAGGGCTTCTCCAGGGAAGAGAGTCTCCACAATATCACTAATGACTGACCCGGAATGAGCACAAAAGGGAATTGAGGAAATGCGCCTACATTTGGCAAAAAAGGATATTCTGTTGAATATTGGCCTTCGGTGGCCAATTTCAGGAGATTAAAGTGGATAGAAACCCAATGTGAGAAAAATAAAAGTGCTCATTCACTTATGAATGTTAGGATGAAAATGGAGTAAAAAAAAAAAATGATAGTTGGTGAATGAGAGTAAAATTGTTGTGTATTTTATGCTGTCTTTCCACTGGGGGTTGACTAGATGCAGAACTCTTTAGGACCCAAGATTTCACATAATGGACCCGGGAAGCTGGATTTGCTTCTCTTGACCCATTTATGTGGCCATCTATACAACCCATTTCCATGGCATGGCGGCGGCTGCTGTCAGAAACCTCACACTCACTGCCTTCATCGCTTTCCTAATAAATGGTAGAAAGCGACATGCATGGATTTCAATAATAACTGAGCAAAAAGGGCAAACGCAGTCAGCTCCAGGAAAAAATCCCACACAGAGGACAAAAGAACTCTGTGATGAGATGTTCTGTTTCTTTTTTTATTGGATCCAGCTGGAAAGCGTTGATCGTAGAGAAATGAGACCCTCCTCGTGGTTACCTCTAGGCATTGCACTATTGTAGAGAAACGAGACCCTCCTCCTGGTTACCTCTAGGCACTGCACTTGCATGGAGGCACTTGTGTTAAACTACACAGAGGAGATATGATAAGGGCAAGAAAAGACAAAGGCTAAAAAACGTTAGTGACTTTATCTTAAACTGTATCTCGAGTGATTAACAGGTAAATTTTATAAAAGATCAGTATTTCCTACATTTTTCACATTTGATGACTTTTTACCATTACTTAAAACATGTTTCGCTATACCACACTACATTACACTGGATGAATTTCACTACACTACACTACACTACACTACACTACATTACACTATATGACTGGATGTCACTAAAACACCACGAAGCACAGAAGCTTACATGTCGAACAGGTAATAGCCAACTCTGTAGAAAACAAAACAATACAAGATCGCAGCGTGGAGAGAGTCCTTTTCTCTTTAAGTGCAATGGAGTCCACGCCAGACCACAGAACATGAGACACTTTTCTCAACCTAAATGGTCCATTAATTCGTTCACTGTTTAGCAAATGAGGGTGCAAATTCATATCCTTTATCAACACAGAGTAAGGTATGTTATTGGAACACGGGATCTGTACATTAAAGTATTTTAGTTGGCCGGGCGTGGCGGCTCACGCCTGTAATCCCAGCACTTTTGGAGGCCAAGGTGGGCAGATGGCAAGGTCAAGAGATCAAGACCATCCTGGTCAACACAATGAAACCCCGTCTCTACTAAAAACACAAAAATTAGCTAGGCATGGTGGCATGCGCCTATAGTCCCAGCTACTCAGGAGGCTGAGGCAGGAGAATCGCTTGTACCTGGGAGGTGGAGGTTGCAGTGAGCCAAGATCGGACTCCAGTCTCGCGACAGGGTGAGACTCCATGTTACACACACAAAAAGTATTTTTGTTAGAAGTGACTTGTTTCATTGCTTTAAAGCACCCCCTTTAAGAGGAGATGGTTGATATTCTCTTCTTTTCAACAGCCTGTTTGTACAGTTACTGGTCCATACCTCAATCCCAAACTCCACGACATCTGGGAAAAGGACAGGCAGAAGTGTGTGTTTGGGACAGGAACAGGTGAACACAGGGAAGAGTGTTGACTTCTCATCTCCTTGTGAAATACGGATATGTTTTTACAATTCCCTATCCATTTCTTATGACTGAGGTCAAGGATCACCACAGTCAATAAAGAACATGCCATCTGGTAGTACAAGGCCACGTCGCCACCCAGGTATGGGCAGAGGCTGCACTTCAGAAACGTACACACTGATGCAGTAGAGTCCTTTTGTTTCCCAGTGGGGAATGGCGAGACATTTACAATTTCAGCAGGCCGTTTTCATCAACACTGGCCGTGGTTCGTCACTAATCTCATAACCGGTTTGATAATGTTAAAAAGTCAATAACTGGCTGGAAGCAGGAGCAGGAGCAATCCACACAGTGTGAGGCAGGTCCTAAGTGGAGAAAGGATATATTACAAAACTCAAGGGGCCTTGACAGCACTGCTGAACAGCTCGGAAAGAAAGTGAAGCTAGGTGCTCACCAGCATAAATTCCGGGGGGATTAAAGGCTTGCATCTTTAATAGATTATAATCATAGATGTATTAAAAAAACACAGAAGTAAATATTTCCATAATCCTGGGAGAGGGACTTCTGAAGTAGAAACCAGAAGAGGGAAAGGGCTGATTTGATTATGCAAACATTTTCAACATTCACACATAAAAATTACTATAAACGAAATTAAGAACCAAAGTTTAACTCAGGAAAAAATTTCAATCAAATAGAACTGGGTTACTCTTCTCCAAACCTAAAGAAGTCTGAGTGATCATTAAAAAGATAAACACCTCAATACAAAAATATGCACAAAGAATATGCACAGTTAATTCCTATCATAAGAAATACAGATAACTAATAAGCCCATCAAATGCTTTGTAATAAAAATACAAATGTAAATGAGACACCATTATTTTGCCCATTAAATTGACACCAATTTTTTACATAAGCAAAAATACAGCAAAATTTATATTCATGAGCCTGTAAGGAAATGAACAAAAGCAAGAGTGAATTAACAATAAGGATTAAAATCTCACATGCTTTTCTGTTGTGCTATTATTTCTTCACCTAGGAATTTAAGAAAAACAAGGATGCTCTAATATGCAAGTATAGAACACATGGAAAATGATTTCTATCTAAAGATGGACTGTTTTTATCCAGAGAGAAGCCCTTGGGTAGGCAACTCCAGGGCTTCATGGCACTCTCACAGGAGGGCTCAGGTGGGCCTCTATGCAGACCCGCTGCCCCCTCTCATGACAGCAAGGTGGCTGCTAGGGTTCGAAGTGGCACTTTATACACAACCAGAGCCAAAGGTTAGAGGAAGAGGTGGTTTCTTCCTGAGGATCTGAACTTTCATTTTCATGGAGGAGCAGCTTTCCTAGACTGTCTTGGTCAACTTAGCTTTTCACCCGGTTGGCCCATGTCCAACTATATCACATGTCCATTCTCTAGCTGCAAGGGAGGCCACTGAATGGTTCCTAGACATTTTTAGGGTCTATTGTGAGAGGCAAACTGTCAGCAAAGAGCACAGGCAAAGAGATCGACTGGTGGGGTGATGGAACACAGTCTCTCACAGGAAATCAGGATGACACCAAGGTTTTTCTCATTACTGCAATGTTGCTAGAGTAGGAAATTGGAAAAAATGTAACCAATGAACACATAGTTATAGTCAAGCAAGATGGTGAAATACTATTGCCATATTCCAAGTAATACTACAAAGGAATACTTACTGACATGGAAAGATTCGTGCTCGTGACGCATTAAACAGGCTACAAAACAGTATTTGCCATCTAACCCTAGCCCATACAGACTCTCATCCATATACTTACACCCTTACACATAAACATACACATACACACAAGGCATTCAAGATAGCTGTGGATCATTTGAAATCCCTCTTATCCAGATGTGGGGGTCTATGGTCCTTCTCTTTACATCTGAGCTGGCCTGTGCCTGCTTTAACCGATAGAGACCAGCAGAAATGATGTGATGCCAGTTCCAGGCACAGCCTTCATGAGGAATTGCCCCTCCCCTGGGCCTCTTGGAAGCACGAATGTGCTAGAGTCAGCTCCTACCAACACATAGGAGCCCATCATTAACATTTCAGGAATTCTGTCATGTACTATCATGAGAATAACTTGAAACTGGCAACGTTCATCAGGATGCTGGTGCCCTCCTCCAGGAGAGATGTGCCACTCAACTGCTGGAGAGCCTCGAGTCCACCTGCAGAGGGAGAGGGCCCCCTGCCCACTGGAGTCAGCCTCCTGCCGTCCCTACCGTGTGGCTGAAGAAGCCTTGGGTACTACAGGTCAGCCCTGTTGCTACCTGTGTGCTATTAAGTCAAGTTGGGTGGCCCCATATGGAAGAGAAGGATTTCCCAGATGAACTCTATTCAATTTCCTGACCCATAAAGTAGTGAGATATAATAAAATGCCTGCTATTTTAGCTCTTGGATTTTTTTAAAGTATAATTTTAAACCTGACAGATAACTGGTAGAGCCATGAATAGTGACTATTTCTGAAATAAATGGTTAGCCTTTATTTTATTCTATTTCTTTATCTTCATACTTGCATCTTTTTATGAATATTAATACTAATATAATAAGAAACATGGCTCATCAAATGGCTCATCTATAGGGGAAATAAGACATTGTGAGAGGTGCATGGTTGCTTCTAGAAAAAATGTCTTCTTCCTCAATTGTGGGCCTGTTTCCACAGTCCTGGCCAACAGACCTTTAATTGCAGGTCTTCTCAAAGCTGTGCACAGTGGTAGATGCTAAAGCCAAAAGCAGAGGAAGTGTTTCATGGTTGCGGAAAGAGTGTTTGGCCCTGGAACCCACCATACCTGAGGTTGACCAGCCATGTGACAAGGAACAGGTAGCTCATCCTCTTTGGATCCCAATTTCCTTGTATGTAAAATGGGAAGTAAAAAACTTCTGATTTTTCAAGGTTTCCGTATGGATCAAACAGCATTAGGTGTGTAAAATGTCTGGCCCTGTACCCAAAAGAATGTTAATAGCAAATCAACAATCATGGTTACTGTTTCGCGGATGACACATGGGAACTACCCTTAATTATAGATTAATTGACAGGAGACCCAAGATGATAGCCTCATAATGGGTCCCTAGATTTCAGGCACACCTAACTGAACAGGGACAACTCAAGGAGAGAGGATTGAGGGAACACACTCCTCCCAAACCAAAGCCCTCCAGGATGGAACCTCATCTTCTTCATGGCCTGTTTTCTAAGGTATCCAGCCACGAGCCCTAACTCCTGGAAGGGGCGCAGTAATTTGGTTCATTCCACAAGAAAGTTCTGCTGCTGTGTCTACAGTTGGCCACCGTGCTCTGTTTGCACAAAGTTACATCCACAGTGGGAGCCATGAGGGCCCTTGGGGAAGGCCCTGGGGCAACAGGCAACACTGCCAGTGGGAAACACTAGCTTCAAGAATTCTATACCTGCCCACAGTTTTTAAACGCACAACCTCACACCACACACACAGACACGCGCACACACATCATGGTGCTCCATTGCTGGTGCTGTGCTGGAGGGCTCAGGCCATCTGCTTTCCTTCATTCGGGTCAGCAGTTTACAATTCCGAATGCCTTGAGGTGACTGAGTGCTGAAGGAGGATCTGAGCCTGGGAGGCCACGCAGGTGAAGCCGGTGAAGCCAGGTGTCGGAGCTGCTGGGGAAGGAGGAAGGAAGGGAGGCTCACCACAGATGTGGAGCTGTTCACATCCAGCCATGGGAAGCACTTGTTAAGCAAGGCTGGCTTTTAATTAAAATGTTCAATTATAATGCTGTAATTAAAGATGGAAGGGGATATCCAGGGATGTCTTCAATTCCAAACAGCA
The DNA here is from genome assembly GCF_000951035.1 of Colobus angolensis palliatus. NCBI lineage: Eukaryota > Metazoa > Chordata > Mammalia > Primates > Cercopithecidae > Colobus > Colobus angolensis. Next base: position 12,006,095 of record NW_012115155.1, on the reverse strand, counting down.
CATCCCCCACAGACGATGGCTTTACTCTCATTTTCCAGGGGAGACCTTGCATAGGACTATGCCCAGGAGAAAACCAGCAAATGTTTTGATACACAGAGGTACTTCTGGGGTGGGGTGGGTGGAACAACTGTATGAATATACTTTATTTAACTATAAGAGCAATACATGTCCACTGTAACAACAGCAATCAACAAAAACACAAAAAAGCCAGACTCAACACAGAACTGCAGAAATAGCTCCTGCTAGGGACGTTCAGAACTGCAGAAATAGCTCCTGCTAGGGACGTTCCTTTCTGGAAGATGGAGTAGACATTCTCTTCCTTATTCCTCCCATTAAGTACAATTAACACCCCGGATGTTAGATACAAAACAGACACAGGGAGACTCCGAAAGGTGGCGAGAAGAAGGCAGGCTGGCTGGGGACCTCGGGATGTGAGGAAGCACGCAGGGCGAGTCCCCTGCGTTTTCTTCGTGCTGAGAACATCCAAGACTGGATGACGGAAAAGCTGGCAACCCAGGAACGTCAATGAACATGGAGAAAAAAGCCGCAAGAAAATCCTGCTCCTTCCAGCCGCACGACTGGGAATGGGGCAGCCTAGCAAGACAGAAACTGCATCCAAACACCACAGAAAAAACTGTGGTCACTCAGCCCCAACCCCGCTTCAACAACAAAAAATGAGTAGGGTCTGGATATCCCACTGGCCAGGCTGTAATGAGGTCACCATATCTTGAGCCTGGGCGTGAAGTGCAGGTGGGGTAGGAGCCAGCACCGCCATACCCTGGGCAGTCACAGGGCCCCCACCTGCAGGGTCAGTGGAGACCACACGGGCAGCATGGGCTCCCCCTCACTGGGGCGGCACGGAGCCCCCACAGGGTGGCGGCAGAGCTTCAGGATTTTCACCATCACCAGCAAACAAGGCTCCTGCCCAAGGTGCCCGAGGGAGCCTTGTGGGGGCCCAAACTACCATCAGATCCAGAGTCTTATAACATCATACCCCAAGCACCCAAGTTCCGATAAACATATCCTCTAGCACGCCAAGAACCAGGCAGGTCTCAGACTGAATTGAAAACGTCATTAGATGTGAACACGAGTTAACAGAGATGGTATAGTGATCTGAGAATGACGGTAAAGCAGTCTTCACAAAACGGGGAGAAATTGTGAACAAACTTGAAACGAATGATAAAAATAGGAAGTCTCAGCAAACAAATAGAACATCTAAACCCAGAAAGAGAAGATACAAAGAAGAACCAAAGGGGAATTTTAGAGCTTTCTATTGGAAAAATACAGTAACCAAAAATGAAAAGAAAAACAAAGCTGGAGAGTCTTAAAGCAGAATGAAGGGGAGAGAGGAGGGAATCCTCACACAACGGTAGGACAAGAAAAATGTCCCACTCTGACTGAGAGAGAAAATAGACTGGAAAAGTAAGCTCCGCTGGGCACGGTGGCTCACGCCCGTCATCCCAGCACTTCAGGAGGCTGAGGTAGGCAGATCACTTGAGGTCAGAAGTTCGAGACCAGCCTGGCCAACATGGTGAAACCCCATCGCTAGTAAAAATAAAAAAGTTAGCTGGGCATGGTGGCAGGTGACTGTAATCCCAGCTACTTGGGAGACTGAGGCAGGAGAATCGATTGAACCCAGGAGACAGAGGCTGCGGTGAGCCGAGATCACATCACTGCACTCCAGCCTGGGTGACAGAGCGAGACTCCATCTCAGAAAATGAAAAGAAATTAGCTAGGTGTGGTGGCATACGCCTATACTCCCAGCTACTCAGGAGGCTGAGGCAGGAGAATTGCTTGAACTCAGGAGGCACAGGCTGCAGTGAGCCAGGGTTACGCCAGTGCATTCCAGCCTGGGCAGCAGAGTGAGACTCCATCTCAAAAAAAAAAAAAAAAAAAAAAAGTTTAAAAGGTTTATATAGCAGGGAAGAAATGTAACTACATATGGGAAAATAGGAACTAGGGAGGGGTAAGGAAGCATGGTGGGGTGAACTTCTATCTAATAACATCTTTTTGTATCATTTAATATTTGAAATATGAGTGCATTCACTATCCAAAGCTAAAGAAAGTAAAAATCTTTAACGTCTAAAATAATGAAGTGAATAGCCCGAGAAGGACACAGGCCTGGTGGTGAAATACTTGGGGCCCCACCCCAGCAGCCCTTCCCCTGCCTGGCTGGTCCGTGCAGGCCTCACAGTCTTTCTCAAGAGGGGGCCTCTGATTCTCCCACTTCACACCCAGGTAGCTTAAAGGAGATGCCTGCTTCTGCCTGCAGAGCGCTTGTGTCTCTGCCACAGCAAGTTTACAGGACGACAGGACCTTATTCTACGGTGCAGAACCAGAATCCACATTTGACCTTGAGCTCAAATAGACTGTCCTAGAAACTAGTGCCAGGGCTTTCTTCCCGCAGCAATTTAGGGAACCCTCCAGGTAACAGAATTTAGACATGTATCGAAGGTTTGAAAAAACAACAACAACCTCAAACTAGGAGGAACAGAAGCAACAGGAATCCTGCAAGACATCGGGAGGATTGAATAAACGCAGTGCATTGAAGGTGGACTCAGGATTGCCTGGACACGACCTTGATCCTACCTTGGAGGAAATAGGAGGAGATGCTAAAAGCCCCAGTGTGTGACAGGTGATCTGTCAGTGGTAGCACTTCTGTTATGGCTGTGCAATAAACAGACGTGTTTTCTCTCTGCTCCATTGAGTTTCTTCCTTTCTATCGTGAGGGCCTCCCCTCTGGGTTAGAGAGCCAGACAAGGGTACCATGATCTCAGAGGGAAAGTCTCTGGCAGGAAAATGGAGAAAGACATTCTGAGCAGGGTTGAGGGTGGATTGGAAGGGCTGCTGGAGAGCCAGAGGGCAGAGGCCAGATGATTGCATGAGGTGTGGCCTGAGTTCTGGGAAACTGGGTTGTGGGGAGCTAAGAGGAAATCTCTCCATAAGGTGAATGGTGTCAGAGTGGGAGTGGCTCAGGCTGCTGTGGGAGAGGGTGCCTGAAGGCAGGGGACTTGGGAGGGCTGCGCCATCTCTGAAACATTATTTGGTCCCTGTCTGCTGTGGGAGACCACTTTAGAAATTCCTATGTCCCTGGAAGGTTTTGGGGAAGGCAAAGGAGCTCATTTCTGTAGAGGCCTTGCAGGCTGTGCACCGTGTGTCAGCAATATCCCAAGACCAGGGTGGGCCACAGCGGAGAGAACGGGGCCAGCAGAGGACAGGCTGGGCTGCCAATGGACAGCACTGCATAAGCTGCAGGGTGGGTGGGGGGAGGGGGGTATGGCCCAGGCCCAGTAACTGAGCTGGAAATGATGGACAAGCCAAAAGCTCTGAAGCAGCTCAGCTGTGTAGAAGCGAAGTGTCACTCTACCCCAGGCAAGTCTGGGATTTAAGTTCAATTACAGGACAGGAGGCATAGCTCTGTGCTAGGCTCCGAATGTTTGTGTCTCCCCCAAATTGGTGTGTTGACGCTTTAATTTTCAGTGTGCTGGTATTTGGAGGTGGGGCTTCGGGAGGTGAGTTTTGTAGGTGGAACCCTCTTGAGTGGGATTAGTACCCTCAGAAGAAAGGCCCAGGCTGGGCATGGTGGCTCACGCCTGTAATCCCAGCACTTTGGGAGACCAAGGCGGGTGGATCACGAGGTCAAGAGATGGAGACCATCCTGGGTAACACGGTGAAACCCTGTCTCTACTAAAAATACAAAATTAGCTTGGCGTGGTGACGTGTGCCTGTAGTCCCAGCTACTTGGGAGGCTGAGGCAGGAGAATCGCCTGAACCTGGGAGGAGAAGGTTACAGTGAGCCGAGATCATGCCTGGTGACAGACGAGACTCGTTCAAAAAAAAAAGAAAAAGAAAAAAAGGAAAAAGAAAGGCTCCGGGCAGCTGCCTTCCCATTCTGCCATGTGAGGACACAGAGGAGATCATCTATGAACCAGGAAGTGGGCTCTCACCAGACACCAGATCAGGTCCACTTTGATGTTGGACTTCCGAGGCTGTTGAACTGTGAAAAATATATTCCTGTTGTTTATAAACTGCACAGTTTACGGTATTTTATTAAAGTGGCCCAAACAGACTCAAGCACTTTGTTTTTGTATATGTGAATTTGTAGCCCTGTGTAAGTGACACTGGCTGACAGAAAGGGAGTTTGAACAAAGGCAGGGCCTGTCTCACCGACAGAGTTGGTGTGGGGACAGTGGAGGCTGACAGGAGGGTGGTCATGGAGGGCGGATGACACAGGTGTTGTCATTCTGTGTCTACCCAGTGGAGTTGCCCCTTTCTCCCTACCCTGTCACTCTGGAAACTCCTGTAGTCTGGCTTTTTCTTCTGTCATTTCACGGAGGCAGCTCTCACTGAGTGGTTAACCACCGCTCTGCAGTGGCACTGCCCAGGCTGCTACTCCGGCACCTCTGCCCCCATGACAGGCATTCGGTGCTGAATAGATGGTTGCACCAGTCTCCCTGTCTTGGACTGCACGACCTCCCAGAAAGGGGCCCTGTGCTGTACTCAGAGCATCGAGAGAAAGGGTTGACTGGTGACTTTGTTTTCATTTCTCTCTCTCTTCCTTTTACTTTTGTGATGACCTCCTTTTTCCTTTTCTTCTAACTTTTGGAGTCACTGATATTCCTTCCCAGCACCCTGGCTGACTCCCATATCCACTGAAGCATCAGTGTTGGTGAAGCAATGGCAGACTGAGGAACTAAGAAGCACTGACTCCAGAATTTTCTGTGGATTTCAGTGAGGGACTTCTACTTGATAGGAGAACCACAATCAGAACAGCCCTCAAACTCTTTAGCCTTGAAGAAAACTTTACAAGTTCAAATCTGTTTTGTTTGTTCAGTCTCACCATCTGGCAACAGAGAAGCAAGATATGCTTCAATGCACAGGAACCCCTGGGATAAGAGGAAAGAGAAAAGAAAAGAACCTTCCCCTGCCCTGCAATGATGGAGGTGGTGACAGGCTGCTGCTGCTGTGCCGGGCAGAGCAGAGCTGATGGGCCTGCCTGTCGAGTGGACCATGAGTTCAGCCCACAGCATGAGCCAAGGCCCTGACTCCACATCCCTGGGAGCCAGCCGACTAACCCCCATTTCCATTAGAGCCTGTGCAGGCTGTACATGCATCTATTCTGCCTGTCCCGTAAGAGGATTCTACATCTCCATCAATTCTGGGATCTCAAATTTCTGGGAGAGTTGAGTGACATCCCATGACAGAAGGTTGTTCCCTCTCCTGCTGACGTTGGACTTGGCCATATCTGAGCAGAAGCTCTAAGGGCTACACGCGTGTTTCCCTGTTTCTTACTACTTTCCTTGAGCATGAGACCAGCATGGACTGGAGACTGCTCCTTCAGCCTCAATCCTGGAATAAGAAAGATGGGCACAGAGCTGCAGCCAACCTGCAGTTTCCCCAGAGCTGATCTGCAACTGACAGGGAATATGACCAAGAAATAAAGCTTTTTGTACAGTGTAAACTCTAGGCTGACCACAAAAATTGTTTAAAAGAATGTTAGGCAATACGCTAAGAGAGGAGATGAAATGGAATCATGTAAATGGTTCAATTAAAATGAGAGGGGACTAAAAAGAGGTTAAGAAAACAAAGACAACAAAAGGCAAACCGTTAAAAAGATAACAGATATTAGTCTAAATATATCAATGATTCAATAATTTTTTTTTTTTTTTTAGCAAAGGGGTCTCACTGTGTCACCCAGGCTGGAGTGCAGTGGCACGCTTATGACTCACTGCAGCCTCAACCTCCCGGGCTCAAGCCACCCTCCCACCTCAGCTTCCCAAGTAGCTGGGACTACAGGCATGAGCCACACCTGGCTAATTTTTGTATTTTTTTGTAGAGACAGGGACCCACCATGTTGCCCAGGTTGGTCTTGAACTCGTCGGTTCAAGCGATCCTCCCACCTCAGCTTCCCAAAGTATTGAACATACAGGTGTGAGCCACGACACCCAGCCAATAATTACTTCAGATGTGAATGGTCTAAGCACAGCAATTAGCAGATATTATTAGAGTGGATTAAAAAAAACCCAAACAGCATGCTGCTTAAAAACAATACCTCTTCAAATATGAAGACTCAAATGGGTTAAAAGCAAAGAGATGGAGAAAGATACACGTGTTAACAATAATAAAAAGAAAGCTAGAGTAGCTATATTAAGCTCAAACAAAGCAGAATTCAGAATAAGGAAAGTTATCAGGAGTAGAGGGGAATCAAAAACTATAATTGTTCAAGAAGACATAACAATCCTTAATAGCATGTACCTAATGATAGCGCATCAAAATGCATGATGTAAAAACTGATAGAATTGCATGGAAACATTGACTCATCCACTCTTAGAGTTGGAGACTTTAGCACACTTCTCTCAGTAATTGACAGAGGAAGCAGGCAGAAAATCAGTAAAGATATAGATGACCTGCAAAACACTATCAATCAACAGGATCTAATTGACATTTATGGAATGCTTTAGCCCAACCATTGCACAATACACATTCTTCTCAAGCTCACATGAAATATTCACCAAGATAGACCACACTCTGGCCACAGATACACCTGAACACATAAAAGTAAAACAGAAATCACACAAGGTATGTTCTCTGACCACAGTGAAATTTAACTAGAAATAACTAACAGAAACATAACTGGGAAATCCCCAAATATTTGGAAATACTTCTAAATAATCTGTAGGTCAAAGACATTTCAAGATAAATTGAAAAATATTTTGAGTAAAATAAAAATGAATATAACTTATGAAAATATATGAAACATATATCAGTATCTTGAAGGAAATGAATACGTTAAATGCATATGTTAGTAAAGAAGAAAAACATGAAATAAAAAATTAAGTTTCCACTTTGGAGAATTAGAGAAAGAACAAGAAAGTAAACATAAAGCCCACAGTAAAAATTAGAACAGAAATCAAGGATATTGAAAACAGGAAAACAATCGAAAAAATCAACAAAACCTGTTTGGTTTTTGAAATGATCAAGATAGTTGGTAGTCATCTGCCTGGCTTACAAAGAAAAAGAGAGAAGGTACAAGTTACTAGTATTATGTGAGAAAGGGATCTTCACCACTGATCAGGATATTGACATTGATATAATCCACTAATCATATTCAGATTCACTCAGCTTTGCTTGTGTGTGTGTGTTTATGTGGAGGAGAGCAGGTGTATGCTTATTAACTTTATACAATTTTATCACCTGTTAGTGGCACCCACCATTAGTAACATACTGGAGAGCTCCAGCACCACGTGGATTCCTCTCGTCTGTTCACCTTCCTTCTCTTCTCTCTGTCCCTAACCACTGTATACAGTGCTGTATTCCCTTATTGTTATTTTCAGATGATAAAAAATGTCAATATCCTGGATGCAACAATATACTATAGAGTTTCAAAATGTTACCGTTGGAAGAAACTGGGAAAAGTATACAAAGGGTCTTGATTATTTCCTACAACTACAGGTAACTCTGTGATTCTCCCAATTAAAACAGACAAACTCATATTCCTGGATTCCTTCTTGAATCAGTTGGTTTTGTCATAGTGGAACTGATGGTGTTTAAAACACTCTGTCTTTTAATGTTATACAGGGCTTTAATTAAAATAAAATTTCATCAGGATTACAAAAAATTCCACTTGTACATGTTTATAGAAGCATTATTCCTAGTAGCCAAAAAGTGGATGGAAAAACAAAAGGTGGCCTGTCCATAGAATGGAATATTATTTGTCAATAAAAAAGAATGAAGTCTTGATACATGCTACAGCATGGATGAATGCTGGAAACATTGTGTGAAGTGAGAAAACCTGATGCAAAAGACCACATATTGTATAGTTCAATTTATATCAAATGTCCAAATTAGGCAAATCCTTAGAGATAAAACATAGATTAAGGGTTGCTATGGAATGGGGAGATGAGGTAATGGGAAAAGACTGCTAGTGGATATGGGGTTTCTTTTTAATAGATGCAAAAAAGAAAAGTCAGTTGCTTCCCTATATATCAGCAATGGCCAACTAGAATGTAAAATTTAAAGAAAACAATAGCAGTCTCCAAAATTGAATACTTATGATTTCCTATATGTGGAAATCTACAAAAATTTATAAAAAATAAAAATATGCAAACAAATGGAGAGACATCCTGTTTTAACGAATTGGTGAGTCAATATTGTTAAGATTTCAATTCTTATCAATGTAATCTATAGATTTAATAAATTTAGAAAGTCCTATCAAGGTACTTAGTAGATATCAGTAAAATGATTCTAACATTTATGTAGAAAGGCAAATGAATAGCCAAAACAAAACTGTAAAAGAAGAACCAAGTTGAAAGACACACACTATCTGATTTCAAGATTTACTACAAAATGACAGGATTCAAGACAGCATGTTATTGAGAAAGAAAAGCCACATATATCAACAGAAAGAACAGAAAGCCTAGAAATAGACCCACAGAAATACAGTCTCAACTTAGACAAACACACAAAGGCAATTCAGTGACGAAAGGGTGGTCTTTTCAAGAAATAGTTCTGGAGCAACTGGATATTCATGTGCAAAATAATGAAACTAGATACAGACCTTACAATTCACAAAGCTAACTCAAAATAGGTCATAAGTCTAAATATGAAAGGCAAAGTCATAAAATTTTTAGAAACAAAACACAGGAAACCATTCATGTAACACTGGAGATGGTCATGAGTTTTTAAATACAGCTCCCAAGTATGATCCATGAAAGAAAAAATAGATAAGTTGGACATTACTAAAACAAAAACTTTTGCTCTATGAAAGCCGATGTTAAGAAAATGAAAAGGCAAGTCACCAAATGGGAGAAAATATTTCCAAAAAAAACTATATATGATAAAGGACTTGTATCTAAAATATAAAAGAAATTCTTAAATTTCAACAAGAAGAAAACCAACAATGCAGTGTAAAACATGGACAACATACCTGTTTGTATTATTCATGCAGGAATATGAAAAGACAGTGAAATTTATTTGTCATTTAGGGAAATTCAAATTGAAATAATGACCTTCCACTTACACACCTCTTAGGATGGCTAAAATACAAACACTGACAATACCAATTTCTGTTGGGAATACAGAAGGAGTGCTCATTCATCACTGGTGGGAATGCAGCCTGTTAGAGCCACCTTGGAAGACAGTTTGGCAGTTTCTTGCAGAACTAAATGTAGTCTTTCCATACAATCTAGTAATTACACTCTTAGACATCTACACAACTGTTAGGAGAATGTTGGTCCACACAAAAATCTGCAAGCACATATTTATAGCAGCCTTATTCATAATTGACAAAACTCAAAAAACCAAGATGTCCTTTAGTAGATGAATGGATAAACTGTGGCCTATCCATACAGTAAGAAAACGACTGAGGAGTGAGCTGTAAGGCATGCGATAACATGGATAATCTTCAATGCATGTTGCTAAGTGAAAGAGGCCAGTAGGAAAAAGTTACCTACTGTGCTATTTCATTTATATGGCATTTGAGAAAGGAGAAAATAATGGGCATAGTAAGTGGATCAGTGGCTGCTGGGGACTTGGGGGAGAGGGTTGAAGAGGTGAAATCCAGCAGCAGGCCCTGTCATTCCAAGCAGCTTTAAGGACCAGCCACATTCAGTGCTGTTGGTGACAGCAAAGAGAGCCCTGTGGGCTAATACATCTGCTCACCTGGGGCATACACAGGCGGGCAGAGTCTGAGCGAAGAATAAACACGCAGAGGTGAGAGAGCTTGGGAACTGTGAATGCAAATCCCTGCTGAAAGCACCGAGGGAGTTGAGCCTAAAGAAGCAAAGGGTGTTGCCGTGTTCAGGTTCCCTAAAATCATGCCCTGCTCCTCGGAAGTGCACCCCATCAGGCTTCACCACAGCCACGCCTCTGGATGGTGTCCTTTTTCCTTGTGGATGCGGTCCCTGGCTTCCTCTCTACCAATGTAGATGCAATTCTTCCTAATGAGTTTAATGGCTGCTTAGACGATTCAGGCAACTTTCTGGCCTCTCAGTTCCACAACTTTCCCACCTCCCATAATCCTGTCCTCCACCCTTCTCAGCCACCTCTGCCACTGTCTAATCTTAGACTCTGTCATTACCAACAACTCTGTTATCCTGCTTTTGAGCAGCGCACTTGGCGGTTGCTTTCTGGTGCACACTCTGTAGCACACCTACCAAAACCACTGCGGCACCCAGCGGATTCTAACCCAATGAATTAGCCCCCGTTCACTCTCCTGTGGCCTAGAAGGTTCTCACCTCTCCCCATGCTCTGCTTAGAGTTTGCAATTCAACTTTTTAATTGCTCTCTCACACACATCCTCACATCTCTTGCTGTTCCTCCTGCTATCTTGTCCATCTGCTGTCTTTAGCTGGGTTGCATGGGAGACAGGTTCTGAGATGGGGGCTGGGAAATGCTCCCAGTGTACTGGGAAATGCTCTCCAGACAAACTCGTGGGCACGTGAGGGGAGCATGATTGGACAGAGGCCACCATTGTCACACTTGTTCATCAACCACCAGAATCAGGCAAGGGGTGTCAACAGATGCTCCAGAAGGCCTGCTGGGCTCCAAGCACATCATTCCCTGACAAGCATATTACTCTCATATTTCTTTCACCTCTAAACTCGGGGTTACCTGGAGCTCAGTCTGGGACATTGTCTCTTGATAATCTCATCAATTCCCATGAGCTTGCATCCTGTCTGTGTGCTAAGGATTCTTGACTAACTTATTCACCTGTCCTTTCCCCTTGAACTTCAGACTTGAAAATTCAGTTCCCTATGCCACATCTCCATCTGAATGCCTGTTAGGCACTGCAGACTCAAAATATCCCGAGCTCGTGTCTTGATTCCTCCAGCCCACTGCCTGAGCCTTCACCACCTCCACTGATGGTAACGCTTCCTTCTGTTTAGTGCCTTCCAGTCACCTGCAAGGCACTTCTTCTATCATACCCCATGTGAATTTCATTAGCAAATCCTGTTGACTTTAGCCTCCCCAAAACCCAGACTTCAGCCATTTCTCAGCACAGCTGCCACCTTGCTACAAGCCACCATCATATTTCATCTAGATTAAATTGGTCTTCTTCTTCTTTTCATGCCCTCCCATGCTTCCTGCCCATGTGCTGCACCTGTGTGCACCTGAGCATGGCAGACACCCACTCTGTCGGCTCGCCTCAGCTCCCCACCCCCACCTGTTTACTCAGGAGTACTGAGTTTTAGATTGAAGTTTTTAGAAAACAACCTCCCAGTCACTTCTCTTCAAAGCCCTTGAAACAGCAGGCAGAGTCGGGTACTCCCTCCCCATGGATGTGAAGGGAAGCCGGACCCTCACAGTGGCCCGAAGGCCTCTGCATGGTGGGCGCCAGCCCCCCTCGGCTCTCACCATCACTCTCCCCGGCACGCTGGACCCTACTGCTTTGGGACAGGCAGCATCATCTGCCTTCGCATCTTTACTTTCGTCACTCTGTTTGCCGAAACATTTTCCCTTGGAGAGCCAGGTGGCTCAGTCCCACACTCCTGCTCTGTCCTTTCCTCAGGTAGCATCTTCACAGTCAGAGCTACTTGTACCACCCTGCTTAAAATGACAACCCCCAATGCCACCCTCAATTTTCCCTCTGAGCACGGATGCCCACCTACCCCTATATGGATGTCTTTATTTTGTCTTATGTTCCTAGAACAGAAGCTCCATGGCAGCAGGACTTGTTCTGTTTGTTCAGGGCCTTCTGCCCAGTGTGTAGAATAGTACCTGACATCAACTGGATACATTACCCATACTCACCGAGGAAATGATGAATGCGTGGGTTTCTAAAGGGCCGTTCTCCATCATCATACTGTTTCCTAGCATAAAACCCTTTAATGGGGCCGGGTGCAGTGGCTCACGTCTGTAATCCCAGCACTTCGGGGGGCCGAGGCGGGCAGATCACCTGAGGTCAGGAGTTTGAGACCAGGCTGGCCAACATGGCAAAACTCCATCTCTACTAAAAATACCGAAATTAGCAAGGCACGGTGGTGCCTGCCTGTAATCCCAGCTACTCAGGAGGCTGAGGCAGGAGAATTGCTGGAAAATAGTGGGCAGAGATTTCGGTGAGCCGAGATTGCACCACTGCACTCCAGCCTGGGTGACAGAGCAAGACTCCGTCTCTAAAAGCCAGCCTGGCCAACATGGTGAAATCCTGTCTCTACTAAAAATACAAAAAAAATTAGCTGGGCATGGTGGTTTACGCCTATAATCCCAGCTACTTGGGAGGCTGAGGCAGGATCATTGCTTGTACCTGGGAGGTGGAGGTTGCAGTGAGCCGAGATCGTGCCACTGCACTCCTGCCTGGGCAATGGCGCAAGACTCTGTCTCAAAACAAAACAAAACAAAAAAGCAAAAAAAACCCTTTAATGGATTTTGTAGGAACAAAAAGTTCCACCTCATTCCCTATCCTTCCTCCTCAAGAGACGGGAACACTGTGAAGATGGGTTCAATGTCCAGGACGTACACCTCACGGGGAGGGTCACCATGGGCTGAATGTCCACATGTGCTGGTGTGCCCTTCCCTTCTCCTCCGACTGTTCCTGCTACCATAGCAAGCTGTGCTCTACACTCTGCCCTTGGGAGGCCTCAGATAAGACGAAGCCCTTCTGGTTTTGACAGGCTGCCCACGGGACAGCTGGTGTTGGGAGTTAGGCAGGAAGAACCTTCCTGGGTGCCACGTTAGGTGTTGACTCTAAACTCAATACTCCTGAGTAAACGTGTGTGGAGCAGGGGGTGGGCTATGCAAGCATGCCCAGCTAATTATTTCAGGGTTCCCCAGGACATCGAACTTTGGTGCTAAAACTGGGACAGACCTAGGAAAACTGGGCTGGCTGGCCACCCTACATTTTAGACACTAGGGAGAGTCTGAGGTCCAAGGGCCCCTCACTTCTTCAGTGGATTGTTCCACATGGAAACATGGGTCCAGTCCCGGTCAAACTCCCCCTTAAGCTTGCACTCCTGGCTGGTTGCTGTCACTGCTGCTCCGTGTTGACCCCCTACCTCCATGCCTCCTGCCCATGTGCTGCACCTATGTACACCTGAGCACGGCAGACACCAACTCGGCGGGCTCACCTCAGCTCCCCACCCCACGCCTGTTTACTCATGAGTACTGAGTTTTAGATTGAAGTTTGTAGAAAACAGCCTCCCAGTCATTAAGAAGTTGCTGATTCCTACTTGCCATCTGTGGGGAGTGGAGAGACCAGCAATTCCTTGATCTACCTGGAACTCTCCTGGGTTTAGCTCTTGAAGTCCCACATTCCAGGAATGCCCTCGATTCCAGGCAAATGGGGATGATCAGGGTTCTAATGTGAGGAGTACGGAGGAAGCAGCTGTGACTTGAGCCTGGCTGGGAATTCTGGCCCCTGGATCTCAGATCATCTTAATGCCACCAGTGCCCCATGATCAAACTCCTTGTTTACACCAGTTGTCTGAGTAGCTCTCTGAGTTTGTCTATAACATACATGATGAGTAATGTTCTCATGTGCACTATACCACTGCCAATCTACTCTGATATTTGCATAAGCCTTCCAAAATGTTGTGAAGAAGAAGAACATGACAAGCTTTATTAATTACGGGTATCAATTGTTCGTTACCAGCTGCAGTAGGAGTATGGACAACTCCCTAGTTTTCTCCCAGTGAAGAAAAGTATCGGAACTTATGATTGTGTTTTATGGGATTCCTTCATACAGTCATACGTCACTGAACGACAGGGATACGTTCTGAGAAGTTCGTCCTTAGGCCATCTTGTCATTGTGTGGACATCACCTAAACCTAGACGGTATAGCCTGCTGCACACCTAGGCTAAGTGGGACGGTCTGTTGCTCTTAGGCTGCACACCTGTGCAGCATGTTCCTGCACTGAATGCTGTAGGCAGTTTTACACTGCTAAGTATTGTGTGTACATAGAGAAGGTACAGTAAAAATGCAGTATTATAATCTTACGGGACCACTGTGGTATATGCAGTCTGTCACTGACCAAAATGTTCTTTTGCTACGCATGATTATAAGGTCTACTTTATGAAAGGATTCTGCAAATGACTGTCCCCTCATTATTGGTAGTAACTGTTACTTGCCACTCCTGGGCTGCAGAATAGATAGCGCCTGTCTGAGCTTGGAGTGCTTCCTCACACCCCTCAGGCTGGTTGCCGTTCCCCTCTGTGTGAGTCTCCTTACAGTGCGTTATGCACCTTTGCTGAGCACGCCCGCGTTTCTTAGCCTCTGAGATTTCTGTTTGCTCTTCCCTCTGCTAAACGCACTTCTCCTTTCTCAGCCTGGTGTTTGCCCCTTCCTCCTCTGGGGCACCTTCTCCCTGAAGCATCGCAGTCTCCCTCAGATGCCCACAGCCCCGTCCCCTGTTAACTCTATGGAGGCACCCGCCACCTGCAGCCCATACCGAGCCACCCTCTAGGTCTTTGTCCTCTAACTGTCTCCCCTGCTGGAACTAGAGTTATTTTAGGTCAGACAATTTGTCTCACTCTTTATCCAACCAGTATTCAATTACTTGCTGTGCTCTTTTTTTTTTTTTTTCTTTTTTGGAAGACAGGTTCTTGCTCTGTCACCCAGGCTGGAGTGCAGTGGCATGATCACGGCTTACTGCAGCCTTGAACTGGGCTCAAGCAATCCTCCCCACTGAGCCTCTCGAGGAGCTGGGACTACAGGCATGTGCCAGTCTGCCAAGCTAATTATTTTTAGTTTTGTAGAGATGGAGTCTCACTCTATTGATTTGATTGGTCTTGAACTCCTGTTCTCAAGCGATCCTCCTGCCTCAGCCTTCCAAAGTGCTATGATTACAGGCAGGAGCCTCTGCGCCTGGCCCATGCTGACTTTTTAATGTAATGTAATGCAATGCATTTAATTTTACTTGTTTTCTCTCACGGTTACCCTGACTTTACTAAAGTATAATTGACAAATATAAATTTTATATATTTATAGTGTATGATTTCATGTTTCGATATATGTATACATTGGGAAATGATTAAATCAAGCTGATTAAAGTATCTACCACCTTGCATGCTTTTTTTTTGTAGTAAAAACATCTATTCTTTTAGCAATTTTCAATGATGCAATACAGCATTATTAACTAGAGTCACCATGCATTATAACAGTACTGAGCATGTATTCATTTTGCATCACTGAAAGTTTATACTCTTTCACTAACATCTCCCCAGTTCCACTGCCCTCCTCCCCACCTCATCTACCCACCATACCCCCAGCCCCTGGTAACCACCATCCCACTCTGCTTCTGTGAGTTCAATGCTTTTAGATTCCACATATCAGTGAAATCATGCAGTATTTGTCTTTCTGCATCTGACTTATTTTACCAAATGTCCTCCAGGCTCATCTGTCCCAAATGACAGCATTTCCTTGTTTTTAAGGCTGAATAATATTCCATCGTGTGTATATATACCACTTTCTATATCCATTCATCTGACATATTGATTTCATTTCTTTTGGGTATGTGTGCAGCAGTGGGATTGCTGGATCATAAGGTAGTTGTGTTTTTAGTGTTTTGAGGAAACTCCATACTGGTTTCTGTGACGGCTGCACCAATGTACATTCCCAGCAACGGTGTGCCAGGGTTCCCTTCTCTACATTCTCTCAACACTTGCTGTTGTTCGCCTTTTTACGCTCACTTTACTATACATGGGATTTCTCCACCAGACACTGAGTTAGATTGAATAAGCTCCAAGGCCTCTTCATAATGGAAACAGAAAGTTGGATTTAGTACATCTGTGATCAAATCCCAGTTCCAGCCCCCACATCTGGGAGATTTGGAGTCAGTCATTTAAACTCTGGGCCTCAGATTTCTTGCTCACCTCATAGCAAGGATCAACATGGGAATTGATACACATTTCAAAGGGCAATACTAACGCTATGGAGGATGTTCATCTCGACTCTACCGTCCCCACCTGCCACACCTGGCCTTAGGCGCTGCACTGACAAAGCAGAGACAGCAGCAAGGTTGCCTGGCCAGTACCTCTAGCTTGTCCGGAGCATGTTTCCTCTACATTCCCCATTGGTTCAGATGCCAAAGTGACCCATGCATCACCCTGACAATCACACAGGAGGGTGGACTTTCAAATGCACTTTCAGGCTTAAATTAACGAGGGGTTCTTCAGCTAATGTCCACTGTGTTTGGATAGCAAGTGACCACAGCATGAGGCAGTACAGGCAAAGACGGTAAAGAAGAGTGCCTGTTCCTAAAACTGAAGCCGTGGGAATTTCAGGGAATTATTTATGTATTTTTTTGTAAGTAGCCTGCTTATAGGTCGATTTCTTTTCCTTTTTGCTGATGCTTTTGGTAACTGCACACGCATTGCATACTTTCAGAATTGCTAAAATAAATAGTCACTCATTATGGATTCCTCGGGACTCATTTTAAAGGCGGTTCTGTTGAACTTACCTGCTATCAATTTACATGCAAAATACTGTTCTATGGGCACGCCAATACAATTTGGGGATAATTTCACAGATAATTGCTTTAATGTTGCTAATTCTAGCATATCTACACTGAACAAAGAGCAAGACTCATCATACTAAATAAGTTTGAAATATTTGTTGAGCTGGCAGAAATGCCCTCTGATTTCAGATGTCTTAGCTGTGGCTGTGTTGTGCTATGATTGGAAGCAGGGAGCTGGGGAAAGAGATGGGCTTTTGGAATAGGCAGATCTGGTTGAGTCAGTGCTTTTCTGGATGCTGCTCGGCTTCTAACTTTGAGCCTCAGAATTATCATCAATAAAACAGGGAGTGTGAAAACAAGGGTTTACCTGCCTTTGGTGTGATTGTGTTCCAGCCACCATCTTAATCACTGTCTTATATGATCTCATGTCATCTTCAGAACAATCCCATAAGGCTTAGTCCACTTATAAAAGAAGAGAAAATTCACTTATAAACCCTAAATCCCCAACTCCTGTGCTTCATCCTGTGAGAGTGCCCATCCTGCAAGGTCAGAATGATGCCGGGCAGGCACCCTCTCCACGCCCCCTCCACCTGCCATGTTCTCCTTTATGCAGAAAGACCAGGCACCTTGAGGGGGCTGCCCTCCGTTTTCACCACCCCACAGCAGTGAAGGAGGCAGGAAGGCTGTCATCTCTCCATACCTAGGACTGCAGACTTGCCTCTTGAACCTAACCATGGTGTCATGGAAGAATTTATTCACAAGTATTTCTTACTAGAACCCCAGAGTTTTGCAGAATGTTCACCACCATCCCACCTTCAAAATCCTCTGACCCTACATATACTCATTTCATGCTCTGTGGTGTGATGACCATATTAACACAGGCCTCGGTAAGGCCACATTGCATAAAGTTGCAAATGTATATAAAGGGACATTGAGATAAAATGTGCAGGAACGAGGCTGCATCAGGTTCTTGAGCCCCTGGACGGCCTCCTTTCCTGAGCCCCCATCTTTCGCTGAGATTGCTTGGCCATGAGCTCAGTGACTGCCAGGCATTCAAGACATCAGTGGCATTCTGGGTTTGCAAAGGCATTTCCTGCCCTTGCTCCAGTGCCTGGGACTGTTGCCAGGTGTTTCAAGCACAACTCAACCAGCAACCAGCAGGTGCTCATTAAGTGACCGCTGAATGCCTGGTATTCCTGCAGGCGCAAAGCAGTTTAAGCACCTGCTTAAAGTCTCAGTAGTCCTGGGGAAAGTTGAGACAAAACAAAAATCCCTCTGACACGTAGAATATTTGGAGGTTTTTTTTGTTTGTTTGTTTTGCTTCTCGATGTTTACTTTGCTGGGAAGGAAAATGCAGACTCGTCTAAGATAATTCTACCCCTGCACCACAGGAGTGTTCTGAGTAGATTGGAAATAAGAAAAACTCTGCTCCCGTTCCCCCAACATCTCTCAATTGCTTCAAGTGTTAAGCCCTCTCTCAGCACTGTGACCTCCCACCTCAGGTGACACTCCAGGGCAGGATGGAAAGATCCAGGTCAGCTTGATGTTTTAGCATGAGATGTTCCCCTGGTAGCTTCCCTTTCAGCTTCCCCTTTGGGGCTCCTGGCCTCATGGGGCTGTGTGCCTTGACGACTCTAGGCATCAAGGATCTAGTGGATCCCTGAGACCCTTGTCTCCCATCCAGCATCAATGCATCCCTTAGGCAGATGCTGAAACTCCAAGGACCTTGTGCATGGCCAGAGGGGAGAAGGCACAGTACCCTAAGACAAAGAGGCTGCACTTTGCATGGCTGTGTTTAACACCTAAAGAAATGCACAATTATTGGGCAGTTTCTTAGTCCTGCAAGATCTGTGACTCCAGACTCACCACTACGGTGGGAGCACAGAATACTCTCCAGACTCTAGATGCTGTGGCACCCCTGTGGTTGATGGCCACACTCCCTCACCAGAGGATGAGTTGAAGGAGCCCAGAGTGACCCTCCAAGGCAAGGTGGTGGCTTATGGCTTATGCAAGTTACGGTACTCTTGGGACCACTTACAGACACATTCCTCTCAAAGGAGGGAGCACTCACTAAAATGAAACTGCTCAGGGATGGTTAGGAGCAGAGACATGGCAGCATACTTTTGACAAAGCACCTATGTAAATGCTTTCAACACTTAGGGGCTAAGTGAGTCAGTGTTGGTGAGAGTTAGGGGTGGCATTATTTTTTGTGGAAAGTACTTTCTCTCTGCTGGAGTCATCTGCTCGGCTAGTAATTCCTCTTCTCCTAGCGAGGCTGGCTGGTGCCTCTGGAGGTGTGAAGTACAAAATGTCTCACTCCTACCCCTATGCAAAGCATGTTATTCTCTCTGCTCTGTGGGGCGCATTTTAGACAATGCAACTTAAAGTTACTTGAGGATAGCTCTGCCTGGAGCCCTGAGAGCCAGGATGGGATGGGTCACAGGTGAGTCCACACTCAGGAGTTCTCAGCACCCTGGACTAGTGGCTTTTGAGCCAGTTTTGTCCAACCTTCCCCTTCAAAAGGGTTTGACATAGAACTTTCCACACCCGCTCTCAGGTTTCCCGAGTATGCTGCCTCTTGCTCAAGCATCCTTTCAATTTTCCTATTTCTAAACTCAAATGGTTACAGGAGAAACATGAGGAACCTACATGGGTTCTATGTGCTGCATGTGAAGAATGAGAAAACAAGAGGGGCAAGTTCTCGATTCTGCAAGGAAAGGTGCTCTCTTCCATTTGCCTTGGCGTAGACTCTCTTCTTGGTCTAGCTTTCACAGTACCACTTTTTGTTTCCCATTCTATTTTTTTGTTGTTGTTACAGTAAAATATGCATAACACAAAATTTACCATGGTAACCATTTTAAAGTGCTATTAAATACATTCACGGTGTTGTGCAACCGTCATCACCACCCAGCTCCAGAACTTTTCCATCTTCTCCAACTGAGACTCTGTATCCATGAGACACAAACTCCTCATTCTGCCTTCCCCCAGCCCCTGGCAACTACTATTCCCACTTTCTGTCTCTGTAAATTTGACTTCAGGTTCACTGTGCCTCTTATGATATATATATATAGAGAGAGAATTATTTCTCTACCTTACAAGAGGAGGAGGAGGGGTGACCATGGAAGAATACTGGGGAGAAAAGTACAGGTGGGCTCACTGATGATAAATGGGGAATTGCCCTTCAGCCCCAAGGTGCAGAGTCTGAGAAGTGGTGGGTGTATAGGGTGGCCAGTCCCATGAGTTTTCCCAGGGCTGAGGGGTTTCCCAGAACACCAAACTTTAGTGCTAACACTGGGACAGTCCTAGGAAAACTGGGCTAGCCGGTCACCCTGCATTTTAGACACTGGGGAGAGCCTGAGATCCAAAGGGCCCCTCACTTTTCTTCAGCAGATGAAGTGTTTCTTCACATGGAAATGTAGGTCCAGATCCTGTCATATTTTTCCTTATCTGTGCACACCTGTGTGGCTGCCATCGCCACAGCCCCATGTTGCCCTCCCATGCTCGCTGCCCGTGTGCTGCACCTGCATGTGCTGCCAGCTTGCCTTAGCTCCCCGCACAGAATTGGCCAAATCAAGAATGTTTCTGTGTGAGTGAAAACACCTGGACACCTTTCCTCCTGCCTTCTCTCTCCCACTGCACATGCATGACTGAAGCACGTGCTTCAGTTGGGGCTCTGGAAATGGGCAGGAAAAATAGGGAAAAAATAAAATTCATGGCCTTCATAATAAAGTTAAATTTAAAAATGACATTAAGCTAAAAGTCAATGCAGTAAAAAGTCATTATTAATTTTAAGTTGTCACTTAAAATTCTGAAATTTCTGAGTCCAAAGTGTCCCCATATTGCAGACACACTGATGTTCTTATTTGGAAGGTTCTCACCAACCTCAGAAGTAAGTTGAATCCAAGCAAGTCTATATCATTTGAAAATAAACCCAACTCTGTAAACCTCACGGGAACTGGATCTAGAATATTAGACTGCTCGTCTGTAAGGAACATTGTCAGAACAGGCTCCACTTCTCTTTCTGAGTTCCATGATAACCTTCAACAAAGATGGAACACCCGTGCTATTCAGAACTTTGGAAGCTGTCATTTCTGCCTGATGATATTACCAGCAATAAAATCATCTTTTCTTTCCCATTCAATTGACTGTAATAAAGCAGAGTATAAGGCATCTCTGAAAAAACATGCTCCGACTTAGCTTTTTTAAAAAAAATTATTGTAAGAGCTAAAGAAGCAGGAAGGAAACACGGAAAGCAGCTCAACAGTCAAAGACAGGTTTATTTTGGCGAATAAACCAGAGACAGGCTTCTGGCTGATTTCGATCAGGAGCATTCTTTCTCACAGACTGAGGGTGTTCAAGGATTTAGGAAATGCGGAGAGCTTTTCGCAGGCTCGGCATGTTTCTACGTGAGGGAAAGTTTATTGCGGGGTGGGAATCTCTGTTTGAAGGGGAGGTTGTCTCAGGGTTGGCATGTTTCTGGTTGGAGGGGGGTTTATCTTAGGGTTGAAATGTTTCTGGTTGTGCTGACAGTAGCCATTAGGCTGATGTTTTGGGGCTGGATTTAGATGTTTTTTTAACCAAGGAGCACTTAGAATGGCGGTGTTTGTCCAAGATGGGGATGCTCCTGCTCTGTCAAAAGTTACAGTTGACGTAATAATTATACATATTTATGGGATGGAATGATGTTTCCGTGTAGACATACATTGTGTAATGATCAAATCAGGGCAATTGCCATATTCATCACTTTAAATTTTTATCATTTCTTTGTAGTGATAACCTTAAAAATCTTCTCATCTAGCTTTCTTAAAATATACACCACATCATTATTTGTCATAGTCACCCTACTGTGTAGCAGAACACCAGAACTTACTCTCCTCAACTCTACCTTCGTGCTTGTTAATGAGCCTCTCCCATTCTGCCTTTCCCTCCCCTCCCCAGCCTCTGATAACTGCTATTCTACTTTCTACCTCTACAAAATCAACTTTTTTAGAATGAGTGGGAACATGCGATATTTGTCTGTCTGTGCCTGGCTTGTTTCACTTACCATAATGTCCTCTAGGTTATTCATGTTCTCATGAATGACAAGATTGCATTCGGTTTTATGGCTAAAGAGTACTGTGTTGTGTATATATACCACATTTTCTTTATATATTCAGCTGTAGATGGGCATTTGGGTTAATTCCATAGCTTGGCTATTGTGAACTGTGCTGCAATAAACACAGGATGCAGATATATCTTCAGCATACTGATTTTATTTCCTTTGGATATATACCCAATCATGGGATGGCTGGGTCAAATGTTCTATTGTTTAGTTTTTTGAGGAACCCCCCTCCTCTTTTCCATAGTGGCTGTCCTATTTTACATTCCTATAACAGTGCGTGAGTTTTTGTTTTCACCAGCATCTGTTATTTTTTTTTTTCACCTTTTTGATAACAGTCATTCTAAATGAGGTAGGGTAACCTCTCACTGGGGTTTTGATTTGCATTTCACTGGTGGTGAGCGAGGCTGAGCCTTTTTTCACGTATCTGTTGGCTGTTTGCACATCTTCTTTTTTTTCTCTAATCAGCCTGAGATTCTTTACAACTCTGCAGGGGTGTTGGCAGACCTGACCACACAGGTGAGGTGAGCCTGTGGCCCCTGCAGTATTCAGCAGTACAGCTGAGGATGATCCCTGCAGCCTTGGGGATGTGGTCAGCGTCCCGACACCCTCTCTGATCCAGAATCCCCCCAGCGTGTCAGCATCAGAAGAGGATGCTGTGATTCAGGTCTAGGGCACCAGGAAGGGCAGCAGACATGCAGGGGAGACGACTTTAAACCCAGAGTCTTGTTGGCAGCCTTAGTGAGAGCAGACGAGAGAGGAATAGGAGGCCTGCAGCCATCTGGGCACACCAAGGAGAGGAAAGACACCTGTTATTGGCCGTCTCATGTCTGGCATTCTGTCTCTGCTGCACACGGACACTTACGTCTTCCTGACCTCTCCTTCTGCCTGCACAGACTTCTCAGCCTCTGCCAACAACCCACACCCAGCTAGCCCTCAGCTTCTGAAGGCAGAGGACATGTTTCCACCCCTACTTGTGAGACTTCTCTTTGACCTATGTCACCGCGGATATGGTATTTTTTAAAAACTCATTTTTCTTCAACTTCCCTGACCCTCTGCCCTGTGTTACATTCTCTGATGGTCCTTCTGGCTACTTGCATGGGGAACGTTTCTCCAGCCCTGCCACAGATGGAAGCACATCCAAGTCCAGCCCTGATGTTCTTTCCAGTCCTTCTCTGTCACCACAGTCACATCCAGTTTCTTACTGCTGCTGCGCTCAATCGGGTGCAAAACCGATTCTCCCGCTCCTCCTTCCTGTTCTTGTGGTTTTCCTATCTCATTAGGGGCCACCGTGCCCTCCTTGTCATTCAGGCTGGAAACCCCAAGGCTTCCCACTTCTGGCCTCTCACATCCACCAGTCATCCCTTCATCTCTTCACTGAAATGGCTGACACCACTGCCTCCTCTTTCCAGTCCAGTTACC
This sequence comes from Colobus angolensis palliatus, assembly GCF_000951035.1. NCBI lineage: Eukaryota > Metazoa > Chordata > Mammalia > Primates > Cercopithecidae > Colobus > Colobus angolensis. Next base: position 11,983,184 of record NW_012115155.1, on the reverse strand, counting down.
ATTGCCCCAGGGTAAGCTCTTGTGAGAATACCACTTACCTGGTCTCCCGGCACCTGTTCCTTGCACTCGCAGTCCTCAAACGTGACCACCAGGAGGCCACAGACTGCTGTTGGCATCTGGGTCCCTGTCAGCGGAGTGAGTGGATCCAGGTGATTGCACACCAGGGATGTCCAGTCTTTTGGCTTCCCTGGGCCACATTGGAAGAAGAATTGTCTTGGGCCACACATAAAATGCACTAACACTAGCAACAGCAGATGAGCAAAAAAAGAAAAAAAAAGTCACAAAAACATCTCATAATGTTTTGAGAAAGTTCACGAATTTGTGTTGGACCTCATTCAAAGCCATCCTGGGCGGCATGCGGCCTGTGGGCTGCGGGTTGGACAAGCCTGCTGTATACTTTCTTCCAACACCAACACCTACCCCAATCCCCTGCACAACATCTTGACTGGAGGCCACTCAATACAAAAGGAAGGGCAAACTCTTCAGCCCCACTACCCAAAGTCTCCACTGTTTGAGTTCTCCTTGGCTCTCCAGGTGAATCCTGCACTAAGGCCTCCAGCCAACTTCCGCACTCCTGCTGGGATCCTACACATCAACCCTGTACCGGTCCTCTCCCCATAATAGGTTGCAGATCAAACACATAATTACCAGTTAATTTAAATTTCTGATAGACCAAGAATTTTTTTTTGAGTATAAGTGTGCCCCATGCAATATCTGAAGAGTAGTCAGATGGAAAAGTCATTTTAAAAAAATCTAAATTCAAATTCAACTGGGCATCTTGCATTCTATCTGGCAATCTAGCTGGGACTCTAAGTTTCTGTTTTCATAAAGGCTTTATTGATATATAGAAGGGTACAATGCAATGGTTTTCAATGTATTCACCGACGCGTGTAATCATCACCCCAATCTCAGTTTAGAACATTTTAGTCTCCTCACAAAATCCCTGCACCAATTAATAGTTGCTCACGGCCTCCACCTCCAGCGCTAGATAACCACTAATCTATTTTTTTTTGTCTTTATAGATGAGCTGATTCTGGATATTTCATGTGAATGGAACCATAGAATATGAGGTCTTTCATGACTGCCTTCTTTCACTTGGCATCAGGTTTTCAAGGTTCACCTGGGTTGTAGCATGGGCCAGAATTCCATTGTTTTTCATGGCCAAATATTATTCCATTGTATGGGTATACCACGTTTTATTTATTCATTCATCTTTTGATGGACATTTGGATTGTTTATAAGTCTTGGCTGTTTTGAATATAATACTGTTATAAAAATTTTCATATGTCTTTGTGTGGACATATGTTTTTATTTCCCTTGAGTATGTAACTAGACATGAAATTGCCAGGTCATATGGTAACTTTATGTTTAACAATTTGAGGAACTGCCAACCTCTTTTTCAAAGTGGCTGTGCCGTTTTACATTCTCACCAACAAGTGTGAAATTTCCAATTTTCTACATCCTCAGCCACACTTGATATTGTCTATCTTTTTGATGTTAGTCATCCTAGGAGCTGTGAAGTGGTATCACTTAGTGGTTTTTATTTGCATTTCTCTGATGACTAATAATTGCAGGCATCTTTTCATATGCTTATAGCCATTTATTTATCTTCTCTGGAAAAATACTCAAATCCTTTGCCCATTTTGAAATTTTAAAAAATTACAAAATTTTAGGAGTTATATATTCTGGATGCAAGTCCATTGTCAGGTATACAATTTGCAAATATATTTCCTCATTCTCTTTGTTGTCGTCTTCTTTTCTTTTTTAAAGTATCGTAGTCTCTGTTATGTACCCACACAACTCTGATGCTATAGACTCCCGAGGAATGCAGGGAAATGGGGGAGGGGCCAATTTTCAATGCTGAGGATTAAAAGACGCCACTAATTCCCCATGTAAAGGTAGGCAGAGACTGCCAAATATCTGGCCAAGACACCTGCCAATCGTTCTGTGTCTTTCATTGTTTATCTTTTCGTCAATCCTCCTGTTAGGGGAGTAAAGCTTTTTTTTGTTTTCTTTTTCTTTTTTTAAAATAATTTTTAATTATTACGGGTGAGTAATAGTTGTAAACATTTATAAATACAAAGCATTATGGGGTACATGTGATGCTGTGATACAGGCCTCCAATGTTTAATGATCAAATCACGGTAATCAGGATATCCACCACCTCAAGTATTTATTATTTCTTTGTGTTAGGGACATTCCAATTCCATTCCTTTAGTGATTTTAAAACATACAATAAATTATTTTTGGCTATAGTCTCCCTATTATGCTACTGAACACTGGATCTTGTTCACTCTACCTAAGTGTATCTTTGTACCCATTAACCATCCCCACTTTATCTCTCTCTCTTGTCTTTCCCTTTCTTGACTGTGTTCTTTGAAGTACAAAGTTTTCAATTTTGATGAAGTTCAGTGTATCTATTTTTTCTTTTTCTGTTTGTGCTTTGGATGTCATATCTATGGAATCATTACCCTCGTTGGTAGTTGAGAGTGGGTGGTGTGGTGTCTGTCACCTCTCTAGAATGTAAGTTCCATAGGGCAGGTGTTTCTCTCTGTATTCCCAAAATCCAGAAAAATGTCTAGCACATAGTGGATGCTCAGTAATTATTTATTGAATGTGAAAAGAAATGAATAACGTGGATTTAATGATGGATGAAACAGGAGTGCAATTGGAAGGAACCCAAAGTAAAGGGAAAGTTCCCTTTTCATGATGAGGAGAGTTGAGTGCGTTTACAGACAGGATGGGAAGCACCGAAGGCAGTACATGAAGAAGCAGAGGAAATCAGGGCAGTGCGTGGAGTAGATGGAGAGGGATATGTCTAGGCCACAAGTGAGACTTACTTTGCACGAGAGGCTCACCTTTCTCACAGAGACACAGACGTGCATCTGGTGGGAACAGCAAGAGCTCACAGCTGGGGCCTGGCTGTTGTCTGTCTGTACTGAGGCGGGTGATGTGATGTGCCTGCCTGAGAGTGTGGAGCTTGTAGAGGAGGCTGAGTGGAATCTCGACCCGGAATAACAAAGGGATTCCAGTCTTTGCAGAAGACCCAGGGCGAAGGGGAATCATCACTTTCTTGCCACTAGTTCCCATGCTTGGGGGTGGGGGACATATTTCCCAACAGAACTCTACATCTGAAGAGTAAGAGAAGCAGATAATCTGTACCCCAGGTCTGAATGGTGCCCCTGCACCCCGCCTCTATGTAGTGCACCCTTGGCTCTAAGATGTAGGGGCCATTGGGTATATTTTTCTAGAGTTGAGGAGGTGTCCCCACCTCCAACCCTGCCCCAGCATCTTTCTTGTGCTTTTATCCAGAATCCTATTTCATAGAGTGAATTTAGCCTCCCTTTTCCTTTATTGTCCAGGGCTAAAATATTCTCATTCTTTTTTTTTTTTTTTGAGACGGAGTCTGGCTCTGTCACCCAGGTTGGAGTGCAGTGGCCGGATCTCAGCTCACTGCAAGCTCCGTCTCCCGGGTTTACGCCATTCTCCTGCCTCAGCCTCCCAAGTAGCTGGGACTACAGGCGCCTGCCACCTTGCCCGGCTAGTTTTTTTGTGTTTTTAGTAGAGATGGGGTTTCACTGTGTTAGCCAGGATGGTCTCGATCCCCTGACCTCGTGATCCGCCCGTCTTGGCCTCCCAAAGTGCTGGGATTACAGGCTTGAGCCACCGCGCCCGGCCAAAATGTTCTCATTCTTGATGGTGTGTTATAAACACAAGCATTTATTCCTAATGGGCATTCTCCATTTCATGGCAAGTACTAACTCCAAAAATAAGCCACTGCTTCCACTGAAAGCAAATTGAGGATTTAACAACTGTATCTGAGCATGGCTGAAGAAATGAGATGAAATTTTGGAGAAACATATTGTCCTGACAAAATGTTACTGCCCAGGGTGGAGAGGAGCTAATTATAGCTGTCTGGCAGGGCTGCAGCCGATGTCTTAGGGAGGGCTCCACAGACGGTGGTGGGATGCGTGTCCACCCTGGGTGAGGGCACGTGTGTGTCACTGCTCACCCTTCGCTTGGATCCATAAGCAAAACAGCATTTTTGAAGTAAAAGTGTCCCTGTTAGAAACAGGGGCTATGTCTTTTCTGCGGTGAAAGCAAAGGTGAAGAGAATTATGCTAGAAATGTCTCAGCTTCTGTTGTTTTAACTTGTATGGACTGATTTTAGTCTTCATGTCACCATATTATACTAGACACCAGGAGCCTGGTGGACTCATTTCCTTTCCAAGCTGATGGTATCCCTTAACCCTGACACTGGGTTTTCTTGACACTGCCTAGAATTCTGACCTCTCCAGCACCTCCTCTGGATTCAAGGTTCTCACAGTTCCAATAAAGAAAGTCCATGCTGCCTGACATGGGGAAGGTCAGCCATATTTACACTTTTAACTGAATACAGTGTAAAGTGAAAAAAATTGCAGAAAAGGTATTTCAACAAATATTTAGGCTTGTGTGAGAGTTGGATGTTCCAAATATTGCTTTATTCAAACAGCTGGGAGGCAGATGTACCTGACCTTGGTTAAGCTACTTGCACTTGTAAATGTTAGAGTTTGACTGTATTAGTAAAATTATATTCATTAATGTAAATTGCATGCAGTGAAAACTCTGTCTTTCCTGTGTGTATGTAAACAGTGTTTGCCTGAATTTGCAGGGCATGCACTCATTACGAGTGCACTCAGATTTTGAAGGTGTATACACTCTATTCTGGAAGTCATTTAGCTGTGATTCCTCCAAGATCCTTATTCTCAAAGTGTAAAATCAAACAAACAGCAATTTAGCACCAGCCAGGTTGAGCACCTTTTGGCCTTTGCAGTGGCTTCCAGCCCCAGGCTGCCACCATGGGTTTCATGCTGATGCAGCTTCTGGCCAGATTTCTACCTTCCTGAGTTTTCTGGAAATACATGGGGCTGGCGGCTGGTGGACGCCGAAGCAGATCCAGGGGAGGCACTGCTGTTTGGTGGGAGATCTTCACAATCCTCGCACAAAGTTGCTTTTATTTTATCCCTAAAGTCGCCCTAATTTGCATTTTCTTCACTCATCACCACACATGAGGCCTTTTAACACGAGCAAGGATTTCCTGCTTTGGGTCTTCACCTGCACCCTGAGTGATTATGGCAGACCCAGCTAGCTGTCTTGTCATAACCCACCCCATCCCTTCCTCCTTTTCAACATAATTCCACTTTTTAAGGTACCTTCTGTGAGCCCTGAGCTGTCCAGCCTCAGAGAGCTCATCTGCATTGGTATAAATCAGCCCAGTGACCTCAGGCTTTTTTCCAACAATTCATTTAAGCAGGAGAGTAGGCTGCAAATCTGGCTGGGAGACACAGGGGTAGTGTACTGTGTTGGGGGTGGTGGTGCAGTGTGCCTGGGAAGGTTTTCTTTCCTCCAACAGAAAGAACTGAGGGATAAACAGCATGGGATGCTGGATGAAAGTTTGGAACTGTTGCAGCCATCTTGCAATCACGAGGAATTATCTCACAAGAACAATCCAGCATGAAGGGTAAAAAGATAAAACTAATGTCGACCTATGAGGTGGAGTAGGATTAAAAAATCTTGTTTTCTGATGATATTTTTGAGCTGTTGAATTAACTACTAACTTCAGACTTCTTGTTAGGCGAAACAATATTGTCTTTGTAGTTAAACCAAATAAATCAGGATTTTCTATAGCTTTCAGCAGAAGAATCCAAAATAGTAGTCTATGCCAAAGGTAAACTGACTGTTGTTACTTACTGTATTTAACATTCCCAGTGATCCTCTAATGCCTCAGAAAAATTCAAATTCCTGGGTGTGGCCTAGGAGGCCCTCTAAGATCCAGCTCATGTCCCCATCACTAGATTATTTTCTTTTACCTTCACTCCTCATCGCCCCCAAACCCCCACAAACAATATCCATGCAAAAGCTCTTGCAGATCCCCAATTCACCATGCCCCATACTGTTGCAATGTCTTCACATGGGCCCTACAGTCATCCTAGAACATCTTGTGGCTGTGGATTTATCTGGATTATTCATCAATCCTTCTTCTAGACTCAGCCCAGGTCCTGTCTTCAAGGTATGATTCTCCACTCTTCTCTTCTGATTGGCTGGGTGGTCCCCACTTTGTGCTTCCTCAGCTCCTTGTGCATCCTCTACCCTGGGGTCGCCTTCCTGTGCTCTTTACTATTAGTGACATCAGGAGCCAACCCAGAGGTCATGGCCATGAAAGCCAGAGACAGATCTGACTTATCAACTCTCCCCAGGCATTGTTGGTCCATGATGCTTAATGGGTGTGACTCATGTGCCAGCGGAGCCCAGCTTAGAGAGGCAAGGCTTGATCACGCTGCCTTCATCTATGCATCCTGATAGCATGGCACTGTTTACACTGCTATTTTTAAAAGAGTTGTGTTCTTTTCTTTTTCAATTTTTATTCTGGATTCCGGGGGTACATGTGCAGGTTTGTGGCAAAGGTATATTGTGTGATGCTGGGGTTTCAGGTACGATTAAGTCCATCACTCAGGAAGTGAGCATAGTACCCAATAGGTAGTTTTTCAACACGTGCCCCCCTCTCCTCCCTCCCCTTACATTCCCCGGTGTCTGTTGTTCCCTTCTTTGAGTCTGTATGTACTCAATATTTAGCTCCCACTTATAAGTGAGAACACACAGTACTTGGCTTTCTGGTCCTGCATTAGTTGGCTTAGGGTAGTGGCCTCTAGCTGCATCCATGTTGTTGCAAAGCATATGATTTTGTTCTTTTTTATGACTGTATAGTATTTAATGGTGTATATGGACTGCATTTTCTTTACACAGTTCACCACCTATGGACACCTAGGTTGATTTCCTGTTTTTGCTCTTGTGAATTGTGTTGTGCTAAACCTACAGGTGCATGGGTCTTTTTGGTAGAACAATTTATTTTCCTTTGGGTACACGCTGAGTATAGGATTGCTGGGTTGAATGGTAGTTCAACTCTTTGTTCTTTGAGAGATCTCCAAATTGCTCTTCACAGAGGCTGAACTAATTTACACACCTATAAACAGTGTATAAAACGTGCATAAGCTTTCCCCTTCTTCTCAACCTTGCCAATGTATTTTTTTTTTTTTTTTTTTTTACTTTTTAACAAAACCATCCTGACTGGTTTGAGTTGGTGTCTCATTGTGGTTTTGATTTGCATTTCTCTGGTGGTTGGTGAGGCTGAGCATTTTTTCATGTTTCTTGGCCACTTGTGTGTCTTGAGAAGTGTCTGTTCATGTCCTTTTGCCCACTTTTTAATGTTGTTGTTGTTGTTTTCCTTATTGACTTATCTAAGTTCCTTACAGATTCTGGATACTAGGCCTTTGTCAGATGCAGAGTTTCTGAACGTTTTCTTCCATTCTGTGGGTCGTCTGCTTATTCTGCTGATAGTTTGTCTTACTGTGCAGAAGCTCTCCGGTTTAATTGGGTCCCACTTGTCAACTTACAGTGATTTTTAAACTCAGTTCCCATGTGTCCAGTTTATCACCATAGTAACCCACACCCCATAATAATTGTTGGGGACCATAATCAACAAAGGAGGGGAAATGACCTTGTGCTTGTCCCCAGGCTTCTCACAGGGTAGCCTGTGGCCCCTGCTGGGTTGGTGTGGGCAGTGCCCCAGGAAAGCTCCAGGCGGGCTCTCAGGTGCTCTGTCACACTCGCGTCTGCGAACACTGCTCACTGCCTCAGCAAGGCCAGATCAAGAAGATCCTCACAGCACTAAAGAGAAAGGCACAGACGCCCACCTCTCTGTCCAGTTCTATCCTAATCATTCAAGGTGTTGGGCAAAGCTTGATGATGACAGGGAACTCAGTGTCTCCTCCCACTGTGTCAGAAGAGAAATAAGGCTGCAAGGAGTGAGGCCGAATGTGTGCCGCAGGTTAGAGACCTCTGTGTGCTAGGACCTGGGCCCCAAGGTAGCCCACCTGAATCCATTAAGCCATCGTCCATGTTCTTGCCAATACTCTCTTTTGGCCTTCATCTATTAGACTATATGAGCCTTTGAGGAAATGGCCTATTTCATACTTTGTATATCTCCAGAGCAAAGCAATTTAAAACATTCCATGTACCTGGCGTGCTGCCTGATTTGTAGCCTGCATTCACTAACTCTTAGCTGGAGAGCTGTTAATTTAGCACTGAGCATTCTGTCTTCTCCTGGGTTTCTCTCTCCTGCTGTGTTCTCGGCATTCTCATGCTATTTCCTTCCTGTTCACACGCTTGGGGTTTCCTCACCCAGCCATTTTCGAAATTCACATCTCTCCTAAAGCCTCCCGGTCCCTAAGGAGTGCTGATGTGGAGCAAGACTGAAGCCTCTGCTGGGCGGCCTGGAGCCAGTGATGGGAATCATGTATGACATGATAGACTCATATGTGGTACCCTCCATGACAGGGCACACAGCTTCCTGGGGGACACAAGTACATGTGTCTTGTGGGAGGAATTCTAGAATGACAGAGAGGGTGGTGTATCCACTCAACCAACCAGAGAGGGGAATTCAAGGGAGATTTCAGAGAGAAAGGCACATCAGAGCTGGGCATTGAGGGAAAAGTAGGAGTTTCTAAGGCAGAAAGTCAGGGAAGGGCACCGATGACAGAGGAAGCAGAAGTGACATGGCTGTGGCAAGTGAAGAGTGAGCTAGATGTAGCTCTCTGCCTTGAGGCTGCAGCCCTTCTGCCCTGGATGGCTGTGTTCCTCGCCAAATGCCACTCCCGCACCCAGCCAAGTCCCGCTGGTACCCAGGGGAGTCATGATCCAAGGGCGCCCACCCAAAGGCTCAGAAGGAATCTCTAACACATGCGGAGAGGCAGAAGGAGAAACTATCTCAGGAATAATGGTCAGGAAGAGCTGGTGGGGGTGAGCTGAGAACCCAGACGGGTTGGAAATATCAGGAAGCAGCAACAAGGGGTAAGCTGGGGAGATGGGTTGGCAGAGAGGAGAACGCAGTGGACATGCAGCGGAAGCAGGTGGCGGACTGCAGCCTTAGCTCTGGAGAAGGGGCTGCCTGCATTTACTCCCCTGCCACAAACCAGGAGTAAGTGCTCATTGGTATTAAGCAGCTCCCCCACGGTGGCAGGGCTTGTAAGCCAGGGAGCTGGGGTTAGAATCCAGCTCTGGCCTAACACCAAAAGTCATGCCAGCTGCAAAAAGCAGAAGACAGCAAGTCTAAGTCAGAGCAAAGCGTTACTTACTGTTCTCCAGAGGAATGCTCAGCATCATATAAGGAAATACAGGCTCCCTCGAGAGTAAAAAAATGACTTTAATATTTATGACAATAATAGCGAGCATTTATTGCGCACTTACTATGTGCAAGCACTGCTCTAAGTACTTTGCATGAATTATCTCATTTCAGGAGACTTTACTGCATACTCCGTTCCAGCACTTCTTTTTCCATAAGTTACTCCCCAGGAATCGGGGCTGACGGCTAATGCACGGTAGCCATTTTTCACAGCATCCTCTGGTTTGGGGTGGCTGTCAAGTGTGTGCTAGTTCTGGGATTCATACACTTTTTACTTCATTTCTTCATCCTCGCCCCAGTACAAATCAATGGGAAAAAATTAGCATAGAGGAGTTTGACCAGTTGCACGACCACTGACTTAAATATTAATAAAATGATTATGGTACATGATGGTTTACATGATTAAGAGTGTTGGATCTTTTTCAAAGTATTTTCACACTTACATCATTCGTGTCCCATAACACTCCCTTTTCCTTGTGAGTCTTTGTGCTACTGCGACCCATCTGCTTGCTGCTAAGCCAGGGGATGTCCAGAGGAGAGAGCTGGTTGGGGGTGTGGGTCCCTGAGGGGACGGCAGCCTGAGCTCTCAGGCTGGGTTCCAGCTCCTGGGTCAGTTGTAAGGAATGCCATGAGTCGGAGCATGGTCACTGTGTCATGTACTGCTGGTCTCTCCCTGGTTTGGTGGAGTTGCTCTGAATGGGACCAAAACTAGATGGACTGAATCTTACTCTTTCTTTTGAAAATCTCTGGCCCAGGCCGGGCTGGGTGCACCCTGGGGTTTCCCGGGGCCTCCTGTTCTCATTGGCCTGGGATACATCATCCTGCAGGCTGTGGACTTTCTCCCATGCCACATTATTCATTCTCCTGTTTACTCAGTCACGTGTGCCTGTATTCACTCAGCTGTCCATCCACCCAATTTTGACACTCGAGGTCAGGCGAGGAACTTGGGCTGTCATCGTCCGTGGCCTGTTCAGCCGTCGTCTGCTTGCAGGGCCTCCTTGTGTGGCTGCCTCCCTCTTACGGGGTACCTTCTTCATCAGCTCAGGCCTCATCTTCTCTGTGGCTGAGTTCTACCTCCAGCACTCCAGTAAACTCCCCAGGGTCTTCTCCAGAAGAAACGAGGGTATTTCCGGGACCAGTGCATGCCCCACAGGAGGGCACAGGTCCTGAGCGGTGCTCATTCAGCTGCCCATCCACCCATTCTTTCCTTCATTTTTCTTGTAGTGAAATACATGTCATAGGGCATTTACCATCTTAGCCATCTTGACATCTTGAAGTGTGTAGCTTGGGAGCATGAAGTACATTCACATTGTTGTGTAACCATCACCACTCTCCTTCTCTAAAACTTTTTTTTTTTTTTTTCTTGAGACAGAGTCTCGCTCTGTCACCCAGGCTGGAGTGCAGCAGTGTGATCTCGGCTCACTGCAAGCTCCACCTCAGGTTCAAGCAATTCTCTGCCTCAGCCTTCTGAGTAGCTGGGATTACAGGCGCCCACCACCACGACCAGCTAATTTTTGTATTTTTAGTAGAGATGGGGTTTCACCATCTTGGCCAGGCTGGTCTTGAACTCCTGACCTCCTGATCCACCCACCTTGGCCTCCCAAAGTGTTGGGATTACCGGTGTGAGCCACTACGCTCGGCCTCCAAAACTTTTTAATCTTCCCGAACTTAAACTCTGAACCCACTAGACAATGACTCCCTGTCCCTCCTCCCCTCAGCCACTGGCACACACCATTCTACTTTTTGTCTCTGTGAATGTGACTCCTGGAGGTATCTCATCTAAGTGGGATCACACAGTATTTTTACTTTTGTGTCTGGCTTCTTTCTCTTAGCACGATCTCCTCAAGGTTCATCCATGTCGTGGTGTGTATGAGAATCTCCTTCCTTTTTCAGGCTGAATGATATGCTGTTGTATGTATGCATGTGGCAGGTGGGGTCCCACAGTTTCCCCCACTTCTTTCTCTGTCCTGCCTGAGAAACACTGAGGGCCTTGACCACTGTGTGGCCTGGGCAGCTGCGTGTTTCCCTTGCAGGCTTGTACGCAAGCTGGAGCCTTGAATTGCTCAGGCATCAGTGATAAAGCTATTGAAGCTGGTGTGTGAAAACACCTGTTTTCAGACATACCCGGTAGATCATCTCTTTTCTTACTCTCCATCCCGAGGATGCTGAAGCCCTCTGTGTGTAAGTTCCCCTAACCAAAGCTTTGGATGTATCCCCTCACATTTAGTGCTTTTTATTTTCTTTTACCAAATCCCAACTGGCTCCATCTTGGGATGGCTTGGGGTAGTCCCTCGTGGGAATTCCCCAGCTGCCTGTTTTGTGGTAACTCTAGCAGGAGCTTCAGCTGCAGGGAACTGCATGCCATACTTTGCCTGTCCATTCCTCTGTGGACGGACACTTGGGTTGCTTCCATGCCTCGGGTATTGTGAATAATGCTGCTATGAACATGGGTGTGCAAATCTCTTAGACACCTTGCTTTCTCTTATTATGGGAACATACCAGAAGTAGGATTGCTAGATCATGTGATAGTTCTATTTTTAACTTTTTGAGGAACTGCATGCTGTTTTCCATGGCAGTCCATCTGTTCATTTTTAAGCACAGCGCTGCCCTCTGTGGAGGGCACTGTGGCAGCCTTCCCTGCAGGCTGGGCTCCCTGCACTCTCATGCATGCCTGGCATGAAGTGGTAGTCAGTGAATACTGTGCTGAAGATGAACCAAGTGAATGGGATGCCTTCAAAAGTGTTGGACGACCTAGTGAAACTTCCTTTTACCCCAGAGCCATCTCAAAAGCACCAAAGACTCCGAGTCTCTCATTCTCCTGCTCACCCTCTCCCCATCTGCCTAAAACACCACTTGTATTCGGTGTATGGGGAAACATTTGTGGTCCTGCAAGGATGGGGTGGGATTTGCAAATTTGCTTCACAAGCACTTCCTCTGTTGGGCTGAGGCAGGAAGAATTGTTGCATTTCCAGAAATCCAGTGATCTGTAATTGTCTCTGTGAACCAGTTGGCACTTTTCATTCTCCATGGCCATGGCTGAGACAGTTGCCTCAATGGAGGTTCCAGCAGCAAACGCATCATGTTGCAAATACTCCTCTGCTGTGCAGGCGTCCCTGGGCATAGGACATTCTTGTGGTCTGCACATCCAGCCTGATTTGGGGGAGAGATTCACTTCTGACAGCAGATCTTTAATACAACTAAAGAAATGATGGTGCTGTCTGCATTCACCTGCTGCTGGATGACTCACTGCTGTGAAGTCGATGCTATTGCTGCTTGTCGGAAAAGTTTAAACTTGCAGTTTGGGAAGAAACATATGCCCTTGTTACTTAATGTTGGGATACAGTGACTTCATTATAGACCGAAGCTTAATGAAAGCAATAGTTGAATTACCCCAACAATGATGGGAAAATGTCAAAACACACAGTAGCTAACTGACAGAGCTCCAACGGACAAAGCTGGAGAAAACTGAGAACAAAAATAAATAAGAGAGTATTGAATTATGACTCAAAGTATAAACTAAATATCTATGTGTCCATTATGATATAAACAAATGCTTGACAAATAAACAAATGGGAGACAATGGACAGCTCTTCCATGCAGAAGAATCCACCCTCAAAGAGGTGGAAGGTAACTCCCAGCCCTGTACATGTGGGCTATGTGTTGTGACTTCCTTCCAAAGAGTACTCTGTGGAAAAGGAGAGCAAAGGATACCTTTACAGTGGGGAAGCCTGACAGAAGCTGCTGTATCCAGGTGTTCTAGGTCAACACCAACAGTGGTTAGTAAAGCTGATAGTGTACACCCTCGATATCACATGATGAGAACGGTACTTTTCCTCTGTGATCTTTCTCTGCAAAACCTATAACCCCGGTTTAATCATGAGAAAACTGGCAGATAAATCCCAATGGAGGGATGCTCAACAAAATACCTGATCAGTACTCCTTACAACTCGCAGGGTCATCAAAAGCAAGGAAAGACTGTGAAACTGTCACAGCCAAGCGGTGCCTAAGGAGACATGATGACAAAATGTAATGTAGGGTGCTGGGACAGAAAAAGGGCATGCAGAGACAACCAAGGATATATGAATACAGAGTGCATTTTAGTTAATACCTAACTGTATTCACTCGTTAATTGTGCAAAATGTACTACACTAATATAAGATACTAATTATAGGAAAAACTGGGTGTGAGGTGTGTGGGAACTCTGTACTGTTTTTGAAGCCTTTCTGTAAATATAAAACTACTCTAAAATGGAAAGTTCATTAAAAACTAAAAAACAGGGGAGGGGCCAAGGTGGCCAAATAGGAACATCTCCAGTCTACAGCTCCCAGCAAGACCAACACAGATGGCAGGTGATTTCTGCATTTCCAACTGAGGTACCCAGTTCATCTCACTGGGACTGGTTAGACAGTGGGTGCAGCCCACGGAGGGCGAGCAGAAGAAGGGTGGGGCGTTGCTCCACCCAGGAAGTACAAGGAGCCAGAAGACTTCCCTCCCGCAGCCAAGGGAAGTGGTGAGGGACTGTGCTACCCGCCTCGGGTACTGCGTTTTTCCCACAGATTTTTGCAATAGGCAGATCAGGAGACTCCCTTATGAGTCTACACCAGCAGGGCCCTGGGTTTCAAGCACAAACCTGGGCGCCTGTTTGGGCAGGTACTGAGCTAGCTGCAGGAGTTTTTTCATACTCCAGCAGTGCCTGGAACTCCAGCAAGACAGAAGAACTGTCGACTCCCCAGAAAGGGGGCTGAAGCCAGGAAACCAAGCAGTCTCCCCAGGGGGTTCCACTCCCACAGAACCTAGAAAGCTAAGAACCACTGGCTTGAAATTCTCACGGCCAGCACAGCAGTCTGGAGGCAACCTGGGACGATTGAGCTTGGTGGGGGGAGGGGCATCCACTATTACTGAGGCTTTAGTAGGCGGTTTTCTTCTGACAGTGCTAAGAAGACTGAGAGGTTTGGACTGGGTGGAATTCACCACAGCACGGCAAAGCGGCTGTGACCAGACTGCTTCTCTAGATTCCTCCTCACTGCACATGACATCCCTGCAGGAAATGCAGCAGCTCCAGTCAGGGGCTTACAGATAAAACTCTCATCTCCCCGAGACAGAGCACCTGCGGGGAGGGGTGATTGTGGTTGCAGCTTCAGCAGACTTAATCTTTCCTGCTTGCTGGCTCTGAAGACAGTGGTGGATCCTGACAAGCAGGATTCTCCCAGCACAGCGCACCAGCTCTGCTAAAGGACTAGACTGCCTCCACAAGTGGGTCCCTGACCCTTTTGACTCCTGACTGGGAGAGACCTCCCAACAGGGGCTGACAGACGCCTCATACAGGAAAGCCCCGGCTGGCACCAGGCTGGTCCCCTCTGGGACAAAGCTTTCAGAGGAAGGAGCAGATAGCCATCTTTGCTGTTCCGCAGCCTCCATTGGTGATACCCAGGTGAACAGGGTCTGGAGTGGACCTCCAGCAAACTGCAGTAGACCTGCAGTAGAGGGATCTGAGTGTTAGAAGAAAAAGAAACAGAAAGCAATGACAACATCAACAAAAAAGACCCCTCCCAATACTCCATCCAAAGGTTATCAGCCTCAAAGATCAAAGGTAGATGAATCCATGAAGATGAGGAAAAACCAGCACAAAAACACTGAAAATTCCAAAAGCCAGTATAACTTTTCTCCTCCAAATGATGGCAAAATCTCTCCAGCAAGAGCGTAAAACTGGACAGAGAATGAGATTGACGAACTGATAGAAGTAGGCTTCAGAAGGTGGATAATAAACTCTTCTGAGCTAAAGGAGCATGTTCTAACCTAATGCAAGGAATTTAAGAACCTCGATAAAAGGTTACACAAACTGCTAAGTAGAATAACCAGTTTAGAGAGGAACATAAATGACCCGATGGAGCTGAAAAACACATCCTGAGAACTTTGTGAGGCATACACAAGTATCAATAGCCGAATTGATCAGGCAGAAGAAAGGATATTAGAGACTGAAGACCACCTTGCTGAAATAAGGCATGCAGACAAGATGAGAGAAAAAAGAGTGAAAATTAATGAACAAAGCTTCCAAGAAATATGAGACTATGTGAAAAGATATGGGAATATGGGACTATGTGTATTGATTGGGGTACCTGAAAGTGACAGGGAGACTCGAACGAAGTTGGAAAACACACTTCAGGATACTTTCCAGAACTTCCTCAACCTAGCAAGACAAGCCCACATTCAAATTCAGGAAACACACAGAACACCACTAAGATACTCCATGAGAAGATCAACCCCAAGACACATAATCGTCAGATTCTTCAAGGTTGTAATGAAGGAAAAATGTTAAGGACAGACAGAGAGAAAGGTCAGGTCACCCACAAAGGGAAGCCCATCAGACTAACAATGGATCTCTCAGCAGAAACCTTACAAGCCAGAAGAGAGTGGGGGCCAATATTCAACATTCTTAAAGAAAAGAATTTGCAATCCGGAATTTCATATCCAGTCAAACTAACGTTCATAGTGAGGGAGAAATAAAATCCTTTACAGACAAGCAAATGCTGAGGGATTTTGTCACCCCACCAAGCTCGCATTGTAAGAGCTCCTGAAGGAAGCACTAAACATGGAAAGGAAAAACCAGTACCAGCCAACTGCAAAAATACACCAAAGTATAAAGATCAATGACACTATGAAGAAACTGCAGGAAATGCAGCAGCTCCAATCAAACTAATGTGCAAAATAACCAGCTAGCATCATGATGACAGGTTCAAATTCACACATAACAATATTAACCTTAAATATAAATGAGCAAAATGCCCCAATTAAAAGACACAGACTGGCAAATTGGATAGAGTTAAAACTCATCAGTGTGCTGTATTCAGGAGACCCATCTCATGTGCAAAGACACACATAGGCTCAAAATAAAGAGATGGAGGAAAATTTACCAAGCAAATAGAAAGCACAAAAAAGCAGGGGTTGGAATCCTAGTCTCTGATAAAACAAACTTTAACCCAACAAAGAATAAAAAAACAAAAAAGTCAAAGAAGGGCATTACATAATAGTAAAGGGAACAACTCAACAAGAAGAGCTAACTATCCTAAATATATATGCACCCAATAGAGGAGCACCCAGATTCATAAAACAAGTTCTAAGAGACCTACAAAGAGACATAGACTCCCACACAATAATAGTGGAAGACTTTAACACCCCACTGTCAATATTAGACAGATCAATGAGACAGAAAATCAACAAGGATATTCAGAACTTGAACTCAACTCTGACTCTGGAGCAAGTGGACCTAATAGACATCTACAGAACTCTCCACCCAAAATCAACAGAATATGCAATCTTTTCATTGCCACATGGCACTTATTCTAAAATTGATCACATAATTGGAAATAAAACACTCCTCAGCAAATGCTAAAGAACTGAAATCATAACAGTCTCTCAGATCACAGTGCAATCAAATTAGAACTCAGGATTAAGAAACTAACTCAAAACCGCACAACTACTTGGAGATTGAACATCCTGCTCCTGAATGACTCCTGGGTAAATAACAAAATTAAGGTGGAAATCAGGAAGTTCTTTGAAATCAGTGAAAATAAACAGACAAGGTACCAGAATCTGTGGGCCACACCTAAAGCAGTGTTAAGAGGGACATTTATAGCACTAAATGCCCACATCAGAAAGCTGGAAAGATCTCAAATTGGCACCTTAACATCACAATTAAAAGAACTAGAGGAGCAAGAGCAAACAAATTCAACAGCTAACAGAAGACAAGAAATAACTAACAAACTGCAGGCCACCATCCTCAGCAAACTAACACAGGAATAGAAAACCAAACACCGCATGTTCTTACTCATAAGTGGGAGTTGAACAATGAGAACACCTGGACACAGAGAGGGGGACAACACACACTGGGGCCTGATGGGGGGTCGGGGGCAAGGGGAGGGATAACATTAGGACAAATACCTAATGCATGCGGGACTTAAAACCTAGATGATGGGTTGATGGGTGCAGCAAACCACCATGGCACATGTATACCTATGTAACAAACCTACACAATCTGCACATATATCCTGGAACTTAAAGTAAAAAAAAAAACAAAAACAAAACACACACACACACACAAAACCCCAAAACTAAAAAACAAACAAAAACAAAAAGGAAAAAAATGTCAATAAAGGGAGAAAAAACCAGTGATTGCATTGTGTGATTTTCTTCAGCTCCCAGGTCACATCAGTGAGTGTGTGATGTGTTCTGAGTATGAATCACAGAACAATTCTGCTGGGCCTTCTCCCTTTAGTCATGCCAAAGAAGTCACGTTGGAATCATGGCTCATAGACCTATTGGCCTGGTTTCCTCTAATAACACGTGGGAGATAGGGGATGCGATAAAGGTGGTGGGTGTGGCAAGGAACAATGAGAAGTAATGTCCTGCTAAACTAAATTCTGATTTTTAATCAAGAATTATTTGGTAAACTCAAATAGTAGTACTCTTGGAAGACATCAACAAAGTATTTTACAAATTGGAAGTTTTGGCCGTGTGTAGTGACTCATGCCTGTAATCCCAGCACTTTGGGAGGCCGAGGCGGTGGATCATGAGGTCAGGGGTTCAAGACCAGCCTGGCTAAGATGGTGAAACCCCGTCTCTACTAAAAATACAAAAAAATTAGCTGGGCGTGGTGGCACGCGCCTGTAATCCCAGCTACTCTAGAGGCTGAGGCAGAAAATTGCTTAAACCTGGAGGGGCGGAGGTTGCAGTGAGCCGAGATCGTGCCGCTGCACTCCAGCCTGGGCAACAGAGCGAGACTCCATCTAAAAAAAAAAAAAAAAAAAAGGGAAGTTTTGAATATACTTCGATCATTTACTCCATCACTGAAAAACTGTCAACACTTCCAAATATACATATTTGTTTTTTATAAATATGAATGCATGCACCAATATTCTTAGCTAATATCCTAAGCCACGCTGTACGTTTAAAAAGTTTGTCACCCTCAAAAATGGACATAATTTATATATCATGTTGTCTTTATGACAATTTCTAACTTGAGCTGATTCATGCCAGGTGTGATTAATTTGCTGTAGTTTTCACTAGTTATTTGGTATGATTTGGTTGACAGATGCTGTGTTTGGAGTATAAAAAATGTCAGCTCTGAAAATAAGGTATGGCACAATTGGCCTTGCATGTCACTATTTTAAACTGCGATACAGTTTCTTGCAGGAATTGTTATGAAATTCATGTCCATTTTGGGGGGGCACTAGTTTACCTAAAACTTGTAAACACATGTGATTGGACACAGTCTGCAATACTTGGCAATGCATGGAGCACTCATGAGCAAGTGGGTCCCAGGGGTGGCCCCTTCACATGAACCTCCCTGCCTTCAGGTTCCTCACGTGGGCTGACAACAAAGGAGCCCAGGACCACTTCAGGGGCTTCATATAAGCAAAGCATTAAGGGGGCCACTGCCTCGGGCTCCTCCCAAGTAGCTGGGATTATAGGCAAGGGCCACCATGCCTTACTTATTTGTATTATAAACCAGAGTTTAATAGAACTGCAACCAGCATAGAAAAACTCAAAACTATATGTAAACCAAAACCAGAATGCCACATGGTGTGGACAAAGGGCAGCATTTCTGACCCCTTGGCTCAGCTGACCCCCAAATAAAAACCAATAAAGAGGACAAATCAAGAAAATAATATATTAAGTAGGATAGGATTTTGTTATCAGAAAGGACAACCAGCCATATGGTAGGAAGGAAAAAGGTGCATTGTTTTGTCTATAATTTAAAGCAGACCTTTCTAACCTGGTAGACATTCTGATCCACCCCTCAAGTCCTGCTAGTTTGACCCGTGAATCATCAGACCTTGCCATTGTCAACCCACAGTCCTCTTTAATTTTAATTTTTTTTTCTTTTTTTTTTGAGACGGAGTCTCGCTCTGTCGCCAGGTTGGAGTGCAGTGGCACCATCTCAGCTCACTGCAACCTCCACCTCCAGGGTTCAAACAATTCTCCTGCCTCAGCCTCCCAAGTAGCTGGGACTACGGGCACATGCCGCCACGCCCAGCTAATTTTTGTGTTAATAGAGACGGGGTTTCACCACGTTGCCCAGGCTGGTCTCAAACTCCTGAGCTCAGGTGATCTGCCCGCCTCGGCCTCCCAAAATGCTGGGATTATGGGTGTGATTAATTTAATTTAATTTAATTTAATTTTTTATTTTTATTTTTCGAGATGGAATCTTGCTCTGTCACCCAGGATGGAATGCAATGGCATGATCTCTATCTTGGCTCATTGCAACTTCCGCCTCCTGGGTTCAAGGGATTCTCCTGCCTTACCCTCCTGAGTAGCTTGGATAACAGGCGCGTTTTTAGTGCAGACAGGGTTTCACAAACATCTTGGTCAGGCTGGTTTGGAACTCCTGACCTTGTGATTTGCCCACCTCAGCTTCCCAAAGTGCTGGGATTACAGGTGTGAGCCACCGCACCCTGCCAATTAATTTTATTTTTAACAGAAAAGCCTGGTTTTGTTTTTACTGGAGGCTCACATGGCCCATAGACATTTTTTAAAAAATAATTTTTTATTTTGAAATAATTATAAATTCACATGCAGTTGTAAGAAATAATAGAGTTCATGCCATCTTTTTTCAACTTGGATTATTCTGTTTATTATTCTTGCCTCATTGGTCTGGTTAGAACTTCTAGAATGATTCTAAATAGAAGTAGAAAAGCAGGCATCTTTGTCTTATTCCTCACCTAAGGGGAAAAAGTTTTCAATCTTTCATTGTGTCCTATGATACAAGTTGTGGGTTTTCGTTATGGCCCTATCATTTTGAGGAAGTTTCTTTCTGTTTCTCCTATATTAAGTATGTGTTCCATTAAAAGATATTAACGTTTTTCATATGCTTTTTCTGCATCAACTGAGATAATCATGTAGTTTTTTCTTCATTAATTTTTATTGTTGAACCATCTTTCCATTCCAGGAATAAATCCTACTTGGTCCTGTTATGTAATCAATTCTTTTAATATGCTGAGTTTTGTCTGGTAGTATTTAGCTAGAGATTTTTGCATCTATATTCACAAGGGATAGTGATCTGTAGTTTTCTTGCAGTGTTGTTGTAAGTAGAAATCCTTAAAGAATACACAGAAGATTGCTTGAGTTAATAAATGAATTCAGCAAAGTTGCAGCATATAAAATCAACAGATAAAAGTAAATTATATTTCTAAATACTTGCCATGAACAATCCCAAAAGGAAATAATAATAATAAATTCCCTTTATAATAATATTCAAAAAGAACAAAATACTTGGGAATAAATTTAACCAAGGAGACAAAAGGCTTGCATATTGAAAACTAAAAAATATTGATGACAAAATAAATGGAAAGACATCCCATGTTAATACATCAGAAGACTTAATGTAATTAAGATGCCAGTACTACCCTAAGCAATCTATAAATTCAATACAATCTCGGCCGGGCGTGGTGGCTTACGCCTGTAATCCCAGCACTTTGGGAGGCTGAGGTGGGAGGATTACGAGGTCAGGAGATCGAGACCTTCCTGGCTAACACGGTGAAACCCCATCTCTATTAAAAATACAAAAAATGAGCCAGGCATTGTGGTGGGCACCTGTAGTCCCAGCTACTCGGGAGGCTGAGGCAGGAGAATGGCGTGAACCTGGGAGGTGGAGCTTGCAGAGAGCCGAGATCAGGCCACTGCATTCCAGCCTGGGCGACAGAGCGAGACTCTGTCTCAAAAACAACAACAACAACAACAACAACAACAACAAAAACTATTCAATACAATCTCTATCAAAATCTTAATGGCATTTTTTATGAAAACAGAAAAACTTATTTTAAAATAAGTTTTAAAGAATCTCAAGTGACCCTCAATAGCCAAAACAATCTTGTAAAATAAGAATAAAGTTGAACTCATATTTTCTGATTTCAAAACATACTACAAAGCTACAGTAATCAAAACAGTGGAGTACTGGCATAAAACAATGGAATAGATTATAAAGCCCCAAATAAACCCTCCCATATGTGGTTATATAATTTTTGACAAAGAGGGTCAAGGCCATTCAACAGGAAAGGCCAGTGTTTTGAATGAATGGTGCTGAAAAAACTGGATTTCCACATGCAAAAGAATGAAGCAGGACTCTATCTTATACCTTATTTACAAAAATTAACTAAAAATGGATTAAAGACCTAAATTGACAAGCAAAAACTATACGAAATTTAGAAGAAAACAAATGAAAATCTTCAAGTTGTTGGATTCTGCAATGATTTCTTAACAACCACCTACAGAATAGGGAAATAGCTGCAAAGCATACGTCTAAAAGGGATTAATATCCAGAGTCTCTGTAAAAGTCCAACAACTCAACAATCACCACCACCACAAAACAAACAATCCAACTGGAAAATGGGCAAAGGATTCGAATAGACATTTCTACAAGAAGATAAACAAATGACAATAAGCACATGAAAAATTATTCGGCATCACTAGTTATCACAGAAATGCAAATAAAAATCCCACTGAGGTAACACTTTATACTGATTAAGATGGCTATTGTCAATAAATTGGAAAATAATGAGTACTGGCAAAAATATGGAGAAATTAGAGACCTCAAGCATTGTTGGTGGGGATGTAGAATGGTGTGGCTACTTTTGAAAACAGTTCAGTCGTTCCTCAAAAGGCTGAACATAGAATTACCATGTGATCTAGCAATTCCACTCTTAGGTATATACCCCAAAAGAATTGAAAACAGAGACTCAAACATGTACTTGTATACCAGTGATCATAGTAGCATTGTGCACAATGGCCAAAAGGTGGAAACAATCCATGTGTCTATCAACAGATGAATAAATAAAATGTGGCATTACACACAAAAAAGGACTAAAATTCAGATAGATGCTACAACATGAAGCATGAAAACATTGTGCTAAGTGAAATAATTCAGAGATGAAAGTACAAATATTGAATAATTGCATTTATAGGAGATATCTAGAATAGGTAAATTCAAGGAGACAGAAAGTAGAGTAAAGGCTACTAGAGGCTGGATAAAGGGAAAGTTGGATGCTACTTTATACCTGATTTAGGGTATAAAGGAGTTATTGCTTAATGGGTACAGAATTTCTGTTTGGGATGATGAGAAAGTTCTGGAATTACATAGTGGTGATGGTTACACAACATTGTAATGCCACCAAATGTACACTTTAAATGGTTAAAATAGTACTTTTTATGTTATGTAAATTTCACCACAATTAAAACCATTAAAAAAGTTGACTGGGTGAGGTGGCTCACGCCTGTAATCCCAGAACTTTGGGAGGCCGAAGCAGGAGGATCACTAGGGCCCAGGAGTTGGAGATCAGCCTAGGCAACACGGTAAGACCCCATCTCTACAAAAAAAAAAAAAAAATGAAAAAATACCAGCCTGGCCAACATGGTGAAACCCCATCTCCACTAAAAAATACGCACACACACACACACACACACACACACAAGCATTAGCTGAACGTGGTGGTGGGCACCTGTAGTCTCAGCTACTCGGGAAGCTGAGGCAAAGAATCGCTTGAACCCAGTAGGCCAAGGCTGCAATGAGCTATGATCACACCACTGCCTTCCAGCCTGGGTGACAGAGTGAGATCCTGTATCAAAAAAAAAAAAAAAAGGCCAGATGTGGTGGTGCTCGCCTGTAATTCCAGCTACTTGGGAGGCTGAAGCAGGGGCATTGCTTGAACCCAGTAGGCCAAGGCTGCAATGAGCTATGATCACACCACTGCCTTCCAGCCTGGGTGACAGAGTGAGATCCTGTATCAAAAAATAAAATAAAATAAAAATAAACAAAAAGAGAAATAATACAAAGATCTCATGTATACTTTACCCAGTTTGTCCAATGATAACATCTTGCAAAGTTACAGCACAATATTATAGCCAGGAAAGTGGCATTGAGACAATACACCTTTCTTCTTCAGGTTCCACTAATTTTATTGCTTTCATTTTTTGTGTATTTGGGTATTTGGCTCTAAAAAATTTATCACATGTGTAGACTCATGTATATATATACCTGTTCATGTATATTTACTTCGCTGAAGTAAAGATAATAGGACAGTTCCACCACTCATCATCACAAGGATCCTGTGTTACACTTTTTTTTTTGTTTTGAGATGGTGTCTTGCTCTGTCTCTCAGGCTGGAGTACAGTGGCCTGATCTAGGCTCACTTCAACCTTTGCCTCCTGGGTTCAGGCAATCCTTCTGCCTCAGCCTTCTGAATAACTAGGATTGCAAGTGTGAGCCACCACGCGTGGCTAATTTTTGTACTTTTAGCAGAAATGGAGTTTCACCATTTTGGCCACGCTGGTCTCGAACTTCTGACCTCAGGTGATCTGCCTGCCCTGGCCTCCCAAAGTGCTGAGATTACAGGCGTAAGCCACCACGCCCAGCCCGGGTTGCACTCTTAAATAAGCACATTCATCGTCCTTTCCTTTCTTCTACTTTTCTCTCCCTCGTTACTCACTCCTTCTCTCATCATCCATAATTCTTAGAAACCATCCGATCTTTTCTCAATATTTAATGTTTCATCCTTTCAAAAAAAGTCATATACAGGAAATAATACAATACGGAACCTTTTGAAATTGGCTTCCTTTATTTATTTATTTATTTTTTGAGATGGAGTCTTGGTCTCTCGCCCAGGCTGGAGTGCAAAGGCACGATCTCAGCTCACTGCAGCCTCTGCCTCCTGGATTCAAGCATTCTCCTGCCTCTGCCTTTTGAGTGGCTGG
Source organism: Colobus angolensis palliatus (assembly GCF_000951035.1). Taxonomy (NCBI): domain Eukaryota; kingdom Metazoa; phylum Chordata; class Mammalia; order Primates; family Cercopithecidae; genus Colobus; species Colobus angolensis. The sequence goes on along the minus strand of NW_012115155.1, from coordinate 11,959,225 downwards.
AGACTACAGGCACGCACCACCATGCTCTGCTAATTTTTGTATTTTTAGTAGAGATGGGGTTTCACCATCTTGTTCAGGCTGGTCTCGACCTCTTGACCTCGTGCTCTGCCTTCCTCGTCCTCCCAAAAGTGCTGGGATTATAGGCGTGAGCCACCATGCCCAGCCGAAATTGGCTTTCTTAAAAAATTAGAATAATTCCCTAGGTATTTATCTAAGTTGTGTCTATCGACATTTTGTTCTTTTCTGTTGTCGACTAGTTTTCCAAGGAATGGATGAATCATAGTATTAATTTTCCACCTGTTGAAGGATACCTGAACTGATTCCAGTCTTTGCCTATTACAAATAAAGCTGCTGTGAACATTCATGTACAGATTTTGCGTAGATACGGGTTTTTCTTTCTTTGGAATAAATACTAGAGTGCAATTGCTAAGTCGTATAGTAATTGCATACATAATTTTCTAAGAGACTGCCAAACTGTTTTTCAGCCTGGCTGTACCATTTTATATTTCCACCAGTGATATATAAATGATCTATATTCTTCATATCCATGCCCACATTTGTTGATGTCACTATCTTTAAAATTTTTGCCATTTTGACTGATGTATAGTGATATATCATTATGATTTTAATTTTCATTTCCCTAATAGCTAGTGATTTTGAACATCTTTTCATGTGTTTATTTTCCACAGCTGTATCTCCTCTTCAGCGAAATTTTTGTGCATGTCTTTTGCTCATGTTACCAGATTTTTTTACTATTAAATTTTAAGAGTTTTTTTTTTTTTTTTTTTTTTTTTTTTTTTTAATTCTAGATACTAATTCTTCATTGGTAGTGGCATTTGCAAACATTTTCCCCAGTCTATAGCTTGTCTTTTCATTCTCTTAACGGGATCTTTCACTAAGTAAAATTTTTTAAATTTTGATAAAGTTAAATTCATTAGTTTTTCCTTTTATGGATCATGCTTTTGGTGTAAAGTTTAAGAAATCTTAGATCCTAAAGATTCTATTTTTTTCTAAAAGTTTTAGAGTTTATGTCTTACATTTATGTTTGTATCTATTTTGATTAATTTTTTTATGAGCTGTGAGACTTAGGTTGTGTTCATTTTTGTGCCTGTCGATGTTAAATTCCTCCAGTACTGTTTTGTTGAAAATATTTTCCTTCTTCCATTGAATTGCTTTTGTATCTTTATAAAAATTCAGTTGGTAGGTCTATTTCTGGGTACTCTATTTTGTTCCATTTATCAATATGTGTATCCCATTGTCAATGCTGCACTGTCTAGATTGCTATGATTACATAGTAAATCTAGTACCAGGTACAATAATTCCTCCCATTCTATTCTTGGTCCAGAATTTTTCTTTCTTTTTTTTTTTTTTAGCTATTCTAGGGCCAAGTGCTTTCCAGATACATTTTGGGATAAGGTTTTCTATGTCTACAAAAACCCTTGCTGGGATTTTGATAGGAATTGAATTAATATCTGTAGATCAATTTGGGAATAATTGACAACTTTTCTATGTTGAGTCGTCCAACTCATAAATACAGTGTTTCCCTATTTACTTAGGACTTTAAAAAATTTCTTTCATTGGCATTTCAAAGTTTTCAGCATACAGATTCTGTACACAATTTGTTAGACTTATCCCTATTTCCTTTTCTTTGAAATAATTGTAAATCATTATGTTTAATTTTGGTTTCTACATGTTCATTGTCATGTAGAACGTCATACAGAAATAAAGTTGATTTTTATGCATTGATCTGAATTTAAGAACGCCCTCATGCTTATTAGTTCTAGGATTATTTTTCTTTTTTTTGTAGTTTTCTACATCTATGTAGACAATCATACTATCTACAAGCAGGTCCAGTTTCATTTCTTCCTTTTTTATCGGTATATGTTATTTATTTTCCTTGTTTTATTGCAGTGGCTAAAACTTACAGTAGTATGATGAACAGAGTGATAAGAGTGGACATTATTGCTTTGTTCCCAATCTTAAAGGAAAAGCAAGCATTCCTTTAATGCTAAGTGTATTAGCTGAAGGTTTTTTGTAGATGCTCTTTATTAAGCCAAGAAAGTTCCCTTCTCTTCTTTTTTAATTATCACAGATCGTGGTAAATACTTTTTTGTGTGTCAATTGTTAAGATCATACAAATTTTTAAATTTAACTTATGATGGATTACATTGATTGATTTCAAGTGTTGAAACAGCCGTACATACCTGGAATAAACCCCACTTGGTTATGGTGTAGAATTCTTTATACACATTGCTGGATTCAATTTCTTAATATTTTGTTGAGAATATTTGCTTCTAAATTGATGAGTGATATAAATAATTGTATCGTCTTTTCTAGGCTTGTTATAAGGGTAACACTAACCTCATAAACTTAGTAGGGAAGTGTTTTTCTTCTTCTATTTCTGTAGGAGAATGTATAAAATTGGTGTTAATTCCTCTTTAAATTTATGGTAGAAATCTTCAATACAACTATCCGGACTTGGAGATCTCTTTTTGTGGAAACTTTTATTCACAAATTCAATTTCTTTGAAGATTACAGAACTGTCCAGATTGTCTGTTTTTGTCTGTTTTATCTTGATTGAGGTTTGGTAGTTTTAGGTTTTCAAGGACTTGTTTCTTTTGAGTTGTTGACTGTGTGAGTTTAAAGCTATTCATTATAACCTTTATTTTTCTTCTAATGGCCAAAGGAATTGTAGTGATTTCCTCTTTTTCATTCCTAATTTTTATGTGTCTTTTTTTGACCAGTGTTGCTAGAGCTTTGCGCATTTTATTGTTTTTCTTTCAAACAGACGGTGTTTTGCCTCATTCATTTTTTTTTTATTTTTGTAAATGAATGCAGGTCCAGCCATTTGCTGCTTGCGGAGTCTCAAGAAGAGTGAGGTCTGGTAAAAGGAAAGTGACTTCATTAACCAAAACTAGCAATAGGAAAGTGGCTGGATTCCCATCCAAAGCAATCACATTGAATTTATAGGGAGAAGGCAAGGGTTTATAAAGAGAAACTTGGTATGGGGCGCATGCAGTTGTGCTGAGTGCAAGGTGTGTGTGTCCTTTTTCACTGGCTATCTTGGGTCTCTGTCTACCTGGAGTGTGGGCTGACATCATCTGAACAATGGCTGGGTTGGTGACTAGCTGCCTGTCTAGTCTGTTGGACAGACTAGTTGGTGTCTGTCTGTCTCAAGACTAGTCCTTGAACTCTTAAGTAAGTACATAGATACTGGCATAATTAGATGAATGTTAAGGGAGTACATAGTGGGAAAGGAAGGGATATGCAGTCTATTTTAAAGTTAAAGGAAAAGGTTTTTGCAGTTTGCTTCAAGGTTACATCTTGAGACTAAAGATAAATGGAAAAAAAGTTTTAAAATGCATTATAGAGTTGAACTGCTGGTTGGTTACCTTTTCATTTTTTTAAAAAGTCATTAATTTCTGCTTTTATCTTTATGATTTCCTTCCTTTGCTCTTTTTTCTTCTAGTTACTTGAAGTAGTTACTTAGGTTATTGATTTGAGACATTTTCTGTTTTTAGAGCTATACATTTCCTCACAGCACTAGTTTTCTCCCCCCACATATTTTGAGATGTTATATTTTCATTTTCTTCCCATTCTACGTATTTTTTAAATTTCCTTTGAGACTTCCTCTTTGATATATGAATTATTTAGAAGTTTTTTATTTTTCAAGTATTTGGATATTTTCCATTGTTTTTATTTTATTGATTTCTAATTTGATTTCATTATGGTTAAAGAACTCACTCTGCATGGTTTCAATTATTTTAAACTGCTTGAGGTTTGTTTAATCACCCAGGATATGGCTTGGTGAATGTTCCATGGCCCTTGGAAAATGTGTGCTCTGCTGCTGTTGGTGGGAGTGTTCTCTATATGTCAGTTACATCCTGCGGGGTGATGGCCTTGCTCAGTCTTCTGTATTCTTGCTGATCATCTAATAGCTCCATTAGCTGCTGAGAGTCAGATGTTAAACTTCCCACCTATAATTGTGGAATTGTTTCTCTCTCCTATCAACTCTGTTTTTGCTTCATGTATTTTAGGGCTCTGTTGTCTGCAGCATACACATTTAGGATCACAACGTCTTCCTCATGGATTGATCCTTTTACATTATTTAATGTTGCTCTTTGACTTGCAAATTTTTTTCCTATGAAGTCTACTATTTTTATATTAATATAGCCACTCCTACTTTAATTAATGTCTGCATAATACAACTTTTTCCTTCCTTCTACTTTCATCTTACCTGTGGTGTTGAATTCAAAGAGAGTTTCTTACAGGCAACATATTGTTGGATTCTGTGTTTTTATCTACTCTGCCAGTCTCTATCTTTTGTCATATTTAGACTGTTCACATTTAAGTAATGTTAGGACATACATCTGACATTGTTTGCTTTCTTTTTGTTTTCTCTTTTTCCTATTCTTCTGTTTCTCTTTCCTTACCTAGTTGTGGGTAACTTACATTTTTAGGATTCCATCTTATTTGTAGTATTTATTGTGTAATTTTCTTAGTTGCTTTAGGTTTTACAATACATGTACGTAACCTTTCATAGTCTATTGGTATCAATGTTTGCCACTTTGAGTGTAGATACCTTACTGTCATTCAGGTCTTTTTATTCTTCCCACTTTTGTGTATAGTGAGCTTAAGTATGTTCACTGCATAGGGAACTGTATCAGGTAGTCATGTAATTTTTGCTTTAACCATCAAATATGAATTTGGAAACTCATGATTTGAAGGGTATTTACTATAGTTTTCCTAATTTCTAAAATCTACTTTAATGTTTTCCTTTCCTTTCTAAAGTTCCAAGTCCTTTTATTGTTGTTGATTTCCTTTCCTTTTAGGGAATTTCTTTTAGGTACTCTTTAAAGATACAATAAATTTTCTTAGTTTTCCTTTGTTTGATAAATACCTATTCCTTTCACTCCCTGGAGGAATTTTGCCACATATTGAATCTACAGTTGACAGTTATTTTCCCTCAATAGTTTAAAAAGTAGTCACTCCCTTCTGCATCCTGTGGTTTCAGGTGAAAGCTCAGCTGACTTGAATTGGTGTTGCCTCATAAGCAACATTTGATTTCTCTCCAGCTGCTTTCAAAATTTATTCTGTCTTTGGTTTTTCGACGTTTAATTATGATGCGATTGGCATGAACTTCTCCGGGTTTACGATTATTGAGGTTTGTTTAGCTTTTTAAATCTGCAGCTGTATGTCTTTTGCCACATCTGGAAAGCTTTCGGCTATTATTTCTCTGAATGCTTTTCTGATGGCTCTTGTGCCCTGTGATGTGAGAGGAGGACTGGGAAAGGAAAGTCCTTCCCGGCCACACCATCTCTGCACTGAGGTGCGCTCCAGCTTCTGTGAAAGGGGCTCCCGCCGCAGCCCTCGCAGTGCTCTCCAGTCAAGTGGGGCGTTTCCAGCCGGCTCTGCCCTGGGACACAGCCCGGGCAGGAGAGGGAGTCACACCGCTTATTTTACCGAGAAAACGTCATGTGAAGAATGTAGCCGAGAGGCTAAAGAGAGAACTCTGAGTCGCCATGAGGTACCCACTGTGGGCCGCGGCCGCGCGCCTAGCAGAGGGCACGAAGGGCAGGACTTGGAGCTCTTAGGCCTCAGAAGGCCGCGGGAAGGCCGGTGCACCTCCAGCGTGGGACCTAATGGCTGCTGCGCTGGGCATCGGCGGGGGCCGACGTCACAAAAAGGTCGCTCCCGTCACGCCAACGTCTCAAAGAGGTTGCTCCCTTTACGCCCACCTCACAAAGAGGTCGCTTCCGCACGTGCACGACTCAGCGGCAAGGGCGTGCGACGCGCAGGCGCTGGGAAGCCCACGGGGCGGAAACTGGAGCGAGCCCGCCCTCCTCCGGCCCCGCGGCCTCCCTTTCGCGCCCCCTATCGGCAGGGCCAGTGGGGCAGCAGAAGCGTGGCTCGCAGGGCCCAGCCCCAGCCACATGCACTGAGCTGAGCGTGCGCTGGCCTGTGTGGAGCCCAGGCAAGAACGGAGTAACTGGTACAGAGGAGGCTTTGCGTTTTCGGGAATGCAGTGTCCCCTTTCCAGGAGCTCTGCAGGTGAGCAGGAATGCCAGAAAGTAGCCTGTGCAGAGGCAGAGGAATGGGAGTCCGCCACAGACTGTCCCTCTCTTTTCTCCCGGGCAGAGTCTCATCCATCCCTGGGGAAGGAAGACACTCGGCTGCAGTCACGCACCCCGCACCCGTCCAGATCTCAGCTCGTGCCATCACCCCTGAGGCTGGAACAGTCTCTGAAGAGGGGCTGGCTGCACAGTTCCACGGGGGAAACTGTGAAGGAAAACATAGGCCTGGCCTGTCAGCGGGGGAGTCCCAGGAAAGGCTCTGGTCAGTCGGCGCTTGAAGATAAAACTCAGCCATAGAAGGGTAAGCTTTCATAAAGTGGAAAGAAACATCTGTAGCCAGAGATGGATATAAGAATAGCATAGATAGCGCAGGGAACAAAGCGAGACCCCATTTCTACAAAAAATACAAAAATTAGTCGGACGCTGTGGCGCACGCCTGTGTTCCCAGCTACTCGGGAAGCTGAGGTGGGAGGATCCCTTGAACCTGGAAGTTGAGGCTGCAGTGAGCTACGGTCAGGCTACTGCACTCCAGCCTCGGTGACAGTGCAAGACCGTGTCATTAAAATGACTTGAGGAGGAGGAAAGGATCTATTCAGGGCCAGCAATGTCTACTTTAAAACACTATTGTGAGGATGGAGTCTGAAATTTTAAATTAAAAATGAGCACGACGTGGACAAGCACTCAATAAACAAACAGAACCTTTACATATGTAGTCTAAGAGGGGGTCAGGGAGTCCATTTACTGCGGCGTTAGCCTGAGGTTGAAAAGTGGGCTCAAATATTTTAATATTCTAGAATGTTTGTTTGCTTGAGTAAAAATCAGAAGGGGTAATTACGGTGATAGTTTAAGTGTAATTTTTTAAATCTCTTCAGGTCCTCCATACAAACAGGTAGAGCAAAATGGACAACATCTGCAATAAAACTAGGTAGCAAGTTTTATTCACAAGCCTCAAGGTGAAAGACATTGGGGACAAATCCCCTATAGCTAGGTCCATGTGGCACCAGCATCTGAAAGGAGTAAGCTGAGGGAAGCAACACAAAATCTTACAAATCTGGGAGCAGAAGACTCAAAGCACTCCTGGATAATTACCGGACAGTAGTGAGCTTATTTGTAAACAACAGATGAAATAGGGAAAACATTTTTTATTTCTGTTCACACGTGAATGCAGAGTTTAAAAAGTGTTCACTCTTGGTGTGATATATTCCATGGGTTTTGACAAAGGTATAATGACATCTATCCACCATTATAATATTGTACACAATAGTTTAATTGCCCTAAAATTCCTCTGTGCTCTGTCTGTTTATACCTCTCTCCCAGCTGCTTCTGCAACCACTAATCTTTTTACTATTTCTATGGTTTTGCTGTTCCCAATATGTCTTACAGTTGGAGTCTTTTTGTACCGTTTGCAGATTAGCTTCTTTCATGGCCTGTTCCTGTTGCTTCACATCCTTGCCAGCATTTGATGTTGGTGTTTTAGATTTTGGCATTCTAATAGATGTGTAGTGGTAATCTTCTTCTTGTTTTAATTTGCAATTCCGTAATGATGTTGTGCATCTTTTCATATGCTTAGTTGTGCATATGTATGGCTTTTTTGGCTAGATGTCTGTTTAGGGCTTTTGCCTATTTTCAGTTAGATGGTTTGTTTTCCCATTGTTGAGTTTAAAGAGTTATTTGTATGTTTTAGATAGCAGTCTTTTATCAGACATGTCTTTTGTAAGTATTTTCTGCCAGTCTGTGGCATGTCTTCTAATTCTTTTGACAGTGTCTTTTGCAGAGCAGAAGTTTTTAATGGTGGTGGTGTATCTAAAAAGGCATTGTCGTTTGTTAGTTTCTAGGAGTTGTATAGTCTTACATTTTATATTTAAGCCTGGGATCCGCCGTGAGTTCATTTTTTGTGAAGTGTATAAAATCTGTGTCTCAATTCAGTTTTTTATATGTGCCTGTCCAGTTGTTCTAGCACTACTTGTTGAAGACACTTACCTTGTGCTATTGTGTTACCTTTACTCATTTATCAAATTTCTGTTGTATTTATTTAGTCTTTTTCTGGGCTTTCTATTCTGTTTCATTGATCTAGTTGTCTATTCTTTTGCCAATACCTTGCTGTCTTGATCACTGTAGCTTTATAGTAAGTCTTAGAGCTGGGTAGTGTCAGTCCTTCAACTTTGTTCTCATTTAATATTTAGTTGGCTATTTTGGGTCTTTTGTCTCTCCATTATGAATTTTAGAATCAATTTGTTAATACTCACAAAAATAACGTGCTAGAATTTGATGGGAATTGTGTTGAATCTGTAGACCAAGTGTGGAAAAACTGCCATTTTGACAATATTGAGTCTTTCTATCCATTAGCATGGAATATCTTTCCATTTATTTAGTTATTTGGTGTCTTTCCCTACAGTTTTATGATTTTCTTTATAGAGATTGTACGTGTATGTTGTTAGATTTATACCTATTTTATTTTGGGGGTGCCAGTGTCAATGGTGATGTGTTTTTAATTTCAAATTCTACTTTTTCATTGCTAGGATATAGGAAAGTGATTGATTTTTGTATGTTAACCTTTTTTTGTGTACTGCATCCTTGATAATGATTTATTAGTTCCAAGAGCTTTCTTTTGGTTGATTCTTTTGTTTTTTTCTACATAAACAATCATGTTATCTGGAAGCAAAGACAGTTTTATTTATTTCTTCCAAATAAGTATATGTTTTATTTCCTTTTCTCATCTTATTGAATTAGCTAGTACTTCCAATACAATGTTGAAGAACAGTGGGGAGAGGGAACATCCTTGCCTTGTTCTTGATCTTATCAAGAAAGCTTCAAGTTTCTTACTGTTAAGTATGATATTAGCTGTGGGGTTTGTTTTTGTACATGTTCTTTATCAAGTTGAGGAAATTTCCTTCTATTCCTAGTTCACTGAGAGGTTTTATCATGAATGGGTGTTCGGTTTTGTCAAATGCGTTTACTGTATGAATATGATTTTTTCATAGCCTGTTGATATGGTGGATTACATTAATTGATTTTCTAATATTGAATCAGGTTTGTATACCTGGGGTAAATCCCATTTGGTCATAGTGTATAATTCTGTTTATACATTGTTGGATTTTATTTGCTAATGTTTTGTTGAGAATTTTTATATCTATATTCATGAGAGATGTTGCTCTGTAGTTTTATTTTCTTGTGATGTTCTTCTCTGGCTTTGATATTTGGGTAATGCTGGCCTTATAGAATGAGTTAGGAAGTATTCCTTCTGCTTCTATCTTTGGAAAAGATTGTAGACAATTGATATAATTTATTCCTTAAATGTTTGGTAATATTTATTAGTGAATCCATATAGGCCTAGTGCTTTCTTTGGAAACTTATTATTGATTAAATTTATTTAATAGGTATAGGCCTATTCAGATCATGTATTTGCAGATGCACCTAAATTCTACATGAAATAGATAATTGTTAAGAAAAATGCAATCTGCCAAAATTTACCTTAGTCAAAGTCTAGCAGACCAATTATGATAGAAGAAATAAGGAACATAGTTGAAGCGCACCCTCACAATGAAGGCATCAAACCCAGATGGACTGACAGGAATTCTACCAATCAGCTGAATTCCAAAACTACTTATAAAGTTTGTGGGTATGGAGAAAGAAAAAAAAACCTTATAAATTAGTTTTGTGAAGCAAGTATTACATCAAAACTAAAACTGACAAATAATTGTAGTAAATACATAATATCATCATATTAATTGAAATATATTACTTCAAAAAATAGATAAAATATTAGCAAGCAAAATTTAACAGCACTTTAAAAATAATGTGTCATTATCAAGCTGAGTTTATTCCAGGAATGTAAAGGTTATTCAATATTAGATAATTCATTAATACAATCCATCGTATTTATAGAGATAAGAAGAAAAACATGCCAATCTCCATAGATGCATAAAAGTATTTGAAAAAAAATCCTTAAAAATGGAAATAAAATATAAATATATGGATATATTATTAACATGAATACACACACGAGCATGCTTTTGGCTGAAAGGGCCCCAGACACAGCTCAGGCTACTCTGGAGGGCACAAGCCATAAACCTTGGTGGATTCCATGTAGTGTTAAGCTGGAAGATGGGAGGAATGTAACAGTGAAGGGTGGTTGGCATCTTGCCCCTAGATTTCAGAGGATGTATGGGAAAGTCTGGGTGCCCAGGCAGATGCCTGCTACAGGGGCAGGGCCCCCACGGAAAGCCCCTGTTACAGTAGTGCCAAGGGGAAATATGGGGTGGAGCCCTCACACAGAGTCCCCACCAGGGCACTGCCTAGTGGATCTGTGGGAATGAGGCTACTGCCTTCCATGCTCCAGAATGGTGGTTCACTGGAAGCTTGCCCCCTACATCTAGAAAAGCTGCAGGCACTTAACTCCAACTTGTGAAAGCAGCTGTACCCTGCAAAGCCATGTTGGAATGTGCTGCCTAAGGCCTTGGGAACCCATCCCTTGCACCAGTGTGTCCTGGATACAAGACGTGGAGTCAAAGGAGGTTATTTTGGAGCTTTGAGATGTAATGACTGCCCTGCTGGGTTTCAGACTTGTGTAGGGTCTATAGTCCCTTTGTTTTGGGTAGTTTCTCCCTTTTGGAATGGGAATGTTTACTCAATGCCTGTGCCACAATTGTGTTTTGGAAGTAAATAACATCTTTTGATCTTACAGAGTCATAAATGGTAGGAACTCATTCCCAGGTGGTACTTTGGACTTGGGACTTGGGAATTGGGGCTTTTGAGTTAATGTTTTTGGGGACTATTGTGAAGGAATGATTATATTTTGCAATGTGAGAAAGATGTGAAATTTGGGGGACTTGGGGCTGAATGATACAGTTTGTATGTTTGTCACCTCCAAATCTCACATTGAAATGTAGTCCCCAGTGTTGGAAGTGGGGCCTGGTAGGAGGTGTTTGGGTCATGGGGCTGGATCCCTCTTGAATGGCTTAGCACTCTCCCCTTGGTAATGAGCGAGTTCTCACTCTGGTAATTCATATGAAACCTGGTTGTTTAAAAGAGCATGGGACCTTCTCCCCCTCTCTTGCTCCTGCTTTTGCCATGTGGTGCACCTGCTCCCCCTTTTCCTTCTGCCATGATTGGAAGCCTCCTGAGGCTCTCAGCAGCAGCAGATGCCAGCCAGCCCCATGCTTCTAGTACAGCCAGCAGAACTGTGAGCCAGTTAAACTTCTTTTCTTTATAAATTACCCAGCCTCAGGTATTTCTTTATAGCAATGCAAGAATATCCTAATACAGTAATATATCCATGTAACAAAATTGCACTTGTACCACTTAAATTTGTACAAAGAAAATATCAGTTTATAGAATGAGTATATACACACACATATATATTTGTCTACACATATGTGCAGTTTATATATTAAATTATATTAGTATTCATTCATAAAATATATATTCTAATATTTATTAATATACACATATGAATAAGTATATATATTCTGCACTTGATCTTAGCCTAAAGGCTGAGAAACAAATTCTATATATATATATAGTACTGTGCACACACACACACATATGTGAAAATATAATGGAAGAGAAGAGCCCATTTACAAAAATAGACATAGCAAAAATACAAAGACATAGATGCAGCAAGAAATGATCAAAATCCATATGAGGAAAACTGCATACTTTTAAAAGACGTAAAAATAGATTTGAAGACATGGAAAGGCACTATATTTTTGGATAGACAAGCTAACATTATCCTAACTTTTAAAATCCCAGTACAGTAATAGCCATAACTTTTTTTTCTAGATCAAGACAATTCGCCTATAAAGATTGTTTGGAGGAGCAAGGATATGGGGTTCTGTGAGACATTCAATATGCAATAAAGCCTATAAGTAAAGCAGTGTGACATAGATCCATAAAGAGCAGACAGATTATTAGAACAGAATATCCAGAAACAGATACGCTTACATTTAAAAGTTTACTATAACAGGAAAGTGGGATTTCAAATCATCAGGGGAAAAGAAAAACTTTAAAAAACTGAATAACTGAGTGACCCGATGGAAAAAAAAGAAAAAGAAATTGGATTCTTTTTTCACGTATCATGTCAATTACAAAATGATAAGAGATTTCAATGTAAAAAAAATGGAATCACATATACAGTAAAAGAAAACACAGATGAAATTCCTATATAATTTGGCATAAATTTAAAATTCAGAAACAGTGAGAATAAAATTTGGTATGTTTGAATAATAAAAATTTTAAAAAGTAATTTTCAGGGCAACACCATAAAACAAAGTAATGACAAACTAGGAAAAGATATTTGCAACTTATATTGCAGAGAAAGCGTTTATATTCTTAATATCCAAAGAGCTTCTAATACTACAGAAGAAAATAACCTAGAGCCCTATGGAAAGATCAGAGTAATGTTTCATTCATAGAAAAATAAGTGCAAATGATTCTACACCACATGAAATAAAAGAAATAGCTGCTGATATAAAAGAAATCCATATGAAAACTACATGAAGATTCCATTTTTAACCCACCAGATTGGCAAAGTCCTAGTTTTCACAGTGTACTCTTTTGGCCAGGCCATGGGGAGATAGGCACTCTTGTATATTGTTAGTAACAATAATCTGATGAATCTGATGTGTACCACCTCAAATCAGTGAGGAAAAGATAAAATAGAATCCACTTTTTTCAGACCAGACATCAGCAGTGGAATTCAGCAATGCCTAGAAAAATTGTACATGTCTTCATCCTTCTCTGCAGCAATTGGAATTACATGAATGTATCCCACAGTTACACTGACAGAAGTTCTGAGAAACTTAGATGGCTGGGCATGGATTTCCATAGATGGAAATGCTGGCTCACGCCAGTAATTCCAGCATTTTGGGAGGATGAGGCGGGTGGTCCACTTGAACTCAGGAATTTGAGACCAGCCTGGGCAACATGGTGAAACTCCATCTCTACAAAAATTACAAACATTATCCAGGTGTGGTGGTGCATGCCTGTGGTCCCAGCTACTTGGGAGGCAGAGGTGGAAGGATGGCTTGAGCCCAGGAGATGGAGGTTGCAGTGAGCCAAGATCATGCTGCTGCACACCAGATTGGGTGACAGAGCCGGACCCTGTCTCAGAAAAAAAAAAAAAAAGACATAGACAAAAGGCTGCTTATGCAGGACTCTGTAACAGCAAAAACTAGCAACTGCCTAAACATCCATACATAAGGTTGACTATACTATGATATATCTCCACATTGGCATACCATGTAGCTACAAAAAAAAGTAATGAGGAATATATCTATTGACGTCTACATGGTTATGTCCAGTATGTGTGTGAAATAACAATAATTCAAGATAGAGAAAAGTGGGTATACTGTGCTGCCATTTAGCTGAGAAGGGGAGATATGGTTCTACATACCTCTCTGTATTACACAAACCACAAATAATGGGAGGATAGCTTACCTATGGAAGGGATAGAATAGAGAGGACAAAGATAAAAGCTATACTTTTTTAAGAGCTTGTTTTTATAAATTTGATTTTAGCACCACAAAATTATTTTACACAATTATAAAGCAAATTTAAATTAAAATGGTCTTTAAAACTCAAAAATAGGATGAATCAAAGAAACTTTTAAATATATCCAGTTGGTTGCATAACCACACAGAAAGAAATATTCCAAGTGGCTTTAAAACACAGTAATTTGTATATCCCTAATGGCATATATTCTTAGATACAAAGTCTATTTGCAAAACAAAAAGCAAAACTTAAGTTCTTTACAGTAATCATATTGTTGGAGGAGTGCTGGTATTTGCTATTCTAAATTGTTGTGGGTATGTTGTGGCTATAAAAACAGAGTCTGGGAATAATTATGTGATTCTCCAATTCTATCAGTTTGTGTATTATTGAGAACTGGGATTCATTGTAAGAGGAAAAAAATACAAATGTAAGACTGAAAGGGTTAAATAAAAGCCTTATAATTATGAATTTGGATTAGAAGTATTAGCATAAACTCATGATATGTTACATTTCCTTTAAAAACACAGATATACACGTATTTCCTAGTTTTGTCGACTAAAATGTCCTAGGAAAATAACAGTGAACTCAGAAGTGAGGAGGAGCTCTAGAGCTGAGATTGTGATCCTGAAATACTGTATTTTATTAAGAGAAACCAGAACCCCTGGGAGAAATGACTGAGCTTCTGCACAGCAAAAGAAACTATCATTAGAGTGAACAGGAAAGCTACGAAATGGGAGTAAATTTTTGCGATCTATTAATCTGACAAATCTAATATCCAGAATCTATAAGGAAATTAAACAAATTTACAAGAAAATTAAACAAATTTACAAGAAAAAACAAACAAGCCCATCAAAATGTGGGCAAAGGATATGAACAGACACTTCTCAAAAAAAATTTGTGCAACCAACAAACATTAAAAAAAATCATCATCACTTGTCATTAGAGAAGTGCAAATCAAAACCACAATGAGATACCATCTCACACCAGTTAGAATGGCGATTCATTAAAAAGTCAGAAAACAACAGATGCTGGAGAGGATGTGGAGAAATAGGAACGCTTTTACACTATTGGTGGGACTGTAAATTAGTTCAACCATTGTGGAAGACAGTGTGGCGATTCCTCAAGGATCTAAAACCAGAAATACCATTTGACCCAGCAATCACATTACTGGGTATATACCCAAAGGCTTATAAATCATTCTGCTATAAAGACATATGCACACGTATATTTATTGCAGCACTATTCACAGTAGCAAAGACTTGGAGCCAACCCAAATGCCCATCAATGATAGACTGGATACAGAAAATGTGACACATATACACCATGGAATACTAGGCAGCCATAAAAAAGGCTGAGTTCATGTGCTTTGCAGGGACATGGATGAAGCTGGAAACCATCATTCTCAGTAAACTAACACAGGAACAGAAAACCAAACATCACATGTTCTCACTCATAAGTAGTAATTGAACATGGGAATACATGGACACAGGGAGGGGAACATCTCACATTGGGGCCTGTCAGGAGGTGGGGGACTAGGGGAATAGCATTAGGAGAAATACCTAATATAGATGACAGGTTGATGGGTACAGTAAACCAGCATGGCATGTGTGTACCTATGTAACAAACCTGCACGTTCTACACATGTACCCCAGAACTTAAACTATAATAATAATTTTTTTTAAAAGTCTGCCTACCCTGTGTGACAGGCCACACAGAGACCACATGGAAGGCAAAGCCAGGAGGAGGGGTGCTGAAGCCACCTAGTGGGAGAGAAGGCCCAGGCTTCACCAGCATCCCAGCTGAGCCTAACCTTCCAGCCATCCACACCAAGGGCCCAACGTGGGGATGAACCAGCCTAGGCTTTCTAGCCCACCCAAACCCCAGACGATTTTTTCCCCAGCCAACATTACATGAAGCAGAGGAATAACTTAGTTAGAAAGACCCCTCCCAATAAAATGTTCAGTTTTTCTTTTGAGGGTAGTTTGTGATACAGCAACAGAAAACCAAAATCACTGGGGTTTAATCATTCCTACACCACAAACTCCCAGGCTCCTGTGTGAGTTGACCCACTATCTAGATCACCCTCCTCCACTGCCCCTTGCCCACACTGGCCCTACTGCTACCCCCATGCCTTGACAGCACTCCTTCCCCTAGTTTTGGGGGGCTCTTGTGTTCCCCCAAAGAAGCAAAAGAAAAACTGAAAAAGAGTAAAATAGCACAGGATGAAATTAGGAGCTCCAGTGATTAGACAAAAGGGAAAGATTAGAGGCGAGTAAGAAGGGTGAACAGGGAAGTCTGCTCGGTGAATGTTAAGCAGTGAACCAACATATGGCACTTATTTCATGCATATTTATGCATATGGATTTATGGTAATGGTATGGCCCATATGGAGAAAGCTGTCCACCTGCCAATAGGTGTACTCATCCGAAATGTCCAGATGTCTCTACCTAAACCCGGAGAGCAGTTTTGGAGCCATGAAAAGCCAACTCAGGTAGAAGTACACTTGCAAAGAAAGCCATTACAAATAAAATTTCAAATTACCTCTGATTTTATGTTAGAAATACAAAATAATGAGACCAGGAGGTCTTCCAGGAAATACTAAGTTATTCTGAAGACCAGATGCCTACAAGGGCATGACTGCTCGGTTCTTAGGCCCTCATGAAATATTTTTCTACATTTTAATTTTGAAAATTTCAAATATATACAAATGCAAAAAGAATATCATAGGGCCGGGCGCGGTGGCTCAAGCCTGTAATCCCAGCACTTTGGGAGGCCGAGACGGGCGGATCACGAGGTCAGGAGATGGAGATCATCCTGGCTACACAGTGAAACCCCGTCTCTACTAAAAAATACAAAAAACTAGCCGGGCGAGGCGGCGGGCACCTGTAGTCCCAGCTACTCGGGAGGCTGAGGCAGGAGAATGGCGTAAACCCGGGAGGCGGAGCTTGCAGTGAGCTGAGATCCGGCCGCTGCACTCCAGCGCGGGCGACAGAGCGAGACTCCGTCTCAAAAAAAAAAAAAAAAAAATATCATAATGTCCCCCTAGTCCCTGCCTCTGGGGGTCAGCAATTACCCAACCCACTTCCCCATTTTCCATATTATTTTGAAGAAAATCCAGGACATTGTATAATTTTATTCATGAATGTTTCAATATGTGTCTTTAGAACATGAGGATTGTTTTAACCTGTTGTGCCTAAAAAAATTAACAATAATTCTTTCATATTGTCATACTGCCAGCCAGTGTTCCTATCTCTAATTGTCTCATAAATGTTATTTTCTCAATGATTTATTAGTTTATATCAATATCCAAATAAAGTCCATGTACTGTGATTGGATGATATATTTCCTAAATCTCTTTTGCCTATAGATATTTTGCTTCCATCTCTTTTTGTTCCATGCAACTTATTTGTCAAAGAAATAGGTCGTTTGTCCACAGATATTTCACAATTTGGGGTTTCCTGATTATATCCCCAGGGTGTTGTTTTATATGCTTTTTTATCCTTCGTATTTTCATAAATTGGTATTTGGATCTAAAGTTCTGACTAAATTGGGGTGTTTTTTCTCCCCTTCTTCCTCCTCCTCCTCTGCAAGACTGCTTGATCAGGAATGTGTGTTTTTCCATTAGGTTACCCATAATGCGTTTGTCTCTCTTTTCGTGATGACAGCAGCCATTGACGATCAGCACTTAGACCCACTAATTCATTAGGAGCTACACAATGGTAGGTAGCATTCTGATGTCATATGCCTTCTTGATTTATAAACTAAAATACTTTATAAAGAGAAACTTTGCCTACGAAGTGGCACACATTGCATGAGAAAACCAGGGAAAACGCTTGGTTCCCTTTATTTACTCGTTTTCTACTAACACGTTGGTTCACTTTTCTTCTCCAAAATTAAACATATGCGTGGTTTTTCAATGAGGTTACAAATGCATAGATTTAATTCCATTTTATGTGTTTAATCCATTGTAGCTAATATCTCCCCTTTGGGTAATGGGACCCTATTCAAGATGGCTCCTGAGTTTTGCTGTGACCTTGGTAGTAGTTGTTAGTCATTAAATTAGATCTCATTGTCAAATTTGGCTTTTGTTACCATTGCTTTTGTTGTTTTAGTCATAAAATCTTTGCCCATGCCTATGTCCTGAATGGTATTGCCTAGGTTTTCTTCTAGGATTTTTATGGTTTTAGGTCTTATGTTTAAGTCTTTAATCCATCTTGAGTTAATTTTTGTATAAGGTGTAAGGAAGGGATCCAGTTTCAGTTATCTACATATGGCTAGTCAGTTTTCCCAACACTATTTATTAAATAGGGAATCCTTTCCCCATTGCTTAGTCTGTCAGGTTTGTCAAAGATCAGATGGTTGTAGATGTGTGGCATTATTTCTGAGGCCTCTGTTCTGTTCTGTTGGTCTATGTATCTGTTTTGGTACCAGTACCATGCTTTTTCAGTTACTATAGCCTTGTAGTATAGTTTGAAGTCAGGTAGCATGATGCCTCTAGCTTTGTTCTTTTTGCTTAGGATTGTCTTCGCTATACAGGCTCTTTTTTTGGTTCTATATGAAATTTAAAGTAGTTTTTTTTCTAATTCTGTGAAGAAAGTCAATGGTAGCTTGATGGGGATAGCATTGAATCTATAAATTCCTTTGGGCAGTTATGGCCATTTTCATGATATTAATTTTTCCTATCCATGAGTATAGGATGTTTCCATTTGTTTGTGTCTGCTCTTATTTCCTTGAGCAGTGGTTTATAGTTCTCCTTGAAGAGGTCCTTCACATCCTTTGTAAGTTGGATTCCTAGGTATTTTGTTCTCTTTGTAGCAGTTGTGAATGGGAGTTCACTCTTGATCTGGCTGTCTATTATTGGTGTATAGGAATGCTTGTGATTTTTGCACATTGATTTTGTATCCTGAGACTGCTGAAGTTACTTATGAGCTTAAGGAGATTTTGGGCTGATATGATGGCATTTTCTAAATATACAATCATGTCATCTGCAAATAGAGACAATCTGACTTCCTCTCTTCCTATTTGAATACTTTTACTTCTTCTCTTGCCTGATTTCCCCGGCCAGAACTTCCAATACTATGTTGAATAGGAGTGTTGAGAGAGGGCATCCTTGTCTTGTGCTGGTTTTCAAAGGGAATGCTTCCAGCTTTTGTACATTCAGTATGATATTGGTTGTGGGTTTGTCATAAACAGCTTTTATTATTTTGAGATACGTTCCATCAATACCCAGTTTATTGAGAGTTTTTAGCATGAAGGGATGTTGAGTTTTATCGAAGGCCTTTTCTGCATCTATTGAGATAATCATATAGTTTTTGTCACTGGTTCTGTTTATGTGATGGATTACATTTATTGATTTGCATATGTTGAGCCACCCTTGCATCCCAGGGATGAAGCCAACTTGATCGTGGTGGATAAGCTTTTTGATGTGCTGCTGGATTCGGTTTGCCAGTATTTTATTGAGGATTTTTGCATCAGTGTTCATCAGGGTTATTGGCCTGAAATTTTCTTTGTGTGTGTGTGTCTCTGCCAGGTTTTGGTATCAGGATGATGCTGGCCTCATAAAATGAGTTAGGGAGAAGTCCCTCATTTTCTATTGCTTTGAAAAGTTTCAGAAGGAATGATACCAGCTCCTCTTTGTACCTCTGGTAGAATTTGGCTGTGAATCCATCTGGTCTTGGGCTTTTTTTGGTTGGCAGGCTATTAATTACTGCCTCAATTTCAGAACTTGTTATTGGTCTATTCAGGGATTTGATTTCTTCCTTGTTTAGTCTTGGGAGGGTGTATGTGTCCAGAAATGTATCCATTTCTTCTAGATTTTCTAGTTTATTTGCATAGAGATGTTTATAGTATTCTCTGATGGTAGTTTGTATTTCTGTGGGATCAGTGGTGATATCCCCTTCATCATTTTTTATTGTGTCTATTTGAGTTTTCTCTCTTTTATTCCTTATTAGTCTGGCTAGCAGTCTATCTATTTCATTAATATTTTCAAAAAACCAGCTCCTGGATTCATTGATTTTTTGAAGGGTTTTTTTCGTGTCTCTATCTCCTTCAGTTCTGCTCTGATCTTAGTTATTTCTTGTCTTCTGCTAGCTTTTGAATTTCTTTGCTCTTGCTTCTCTAGTTCTTTTAGTTGTGATGTTAGGGTGTTGATTTTAGGTCTTTCCCACTTTCTCCTGTGGGCATTTAGTGCTATAAATTTCCCTCTAAACACTGCTTTAACTGTTTCCCAGACATTCTGATACGTTGTATCTTTGTTCTCTTTGATTTCAAATAACTTAATTATTTCTGCCTTAATTTTGTTATTTACCCAGAAGTAATTCAGGAGCAGATTGTTCAGTTTCCATGTAGCTGTACAGTTTTGAGTGAATTTTTAAATCCTCAGTTCTAATTTGATTGCACCGTGGTCTGAGAGACTGTTTGTTATGATTTTTGTTCTTTTACATTTGCTGAGGAGTGTTTACTTCCAATTTGGGGTCAATTTTAGAATAAGTGTGATGTGGTGCTGAGAAAAACGTATATTCTGTTATTTGGGGTGGGGAGTTCTGTAGATGTCTATTAGGTTTGCTTGGTCCAGAGCTGAGTTCAAGTTCTGAATATCCTTGTTAATTTTCTGTCTCATTGATCTATTAGGTCTGCTTGGTCCAGAGCTGAGTTCAAGTCCCAAATATCCTTGTTAATTTTCTGTCTCGTTGATCTGTCTAATATTGACAGTGGGATGGTAAAGTCTCCCACTATTATTGTGTGGGATTATAAGTCTCTTTGCAGGTCTGTAAGAACTTGCTTTATGAATCTGGGTGCTCCTGTATTGGGTGCATACATGTTTAAGATAGCTCTTCTTGTTGCATTGATCCCTTTACCATTATGTAATGCCCTTCTTTGTCATTTTCAATTTTCTGTTTTATCAGAGACTAGGATTGCAACCCCTGCTAATTTTTGCTTTCCCTTTGCTTGGTAAATATTCCTCCATCCCTTTATTTTGAGCCTATGTGTGTCTTTGCACTTGAGATGGGTCTCCTGAATACAGCACACCAATTGGTCTTGACTATCAAATTTGCCAGTCTGTGTCTTTTAATTGGGGCATTTAGCTCATTTACATTTAAGGTTAATATTGTTATGTTTGAATTTGATCCTGTCATTATGATGCTAGAGGGTTATTTTGCCCATTAGTTAATGCAGTTTCTTCATAGTGTCGACGATCTTTACAATTTAGTATGTTTTTGCGGTGGCTGGTACTGGTTTTTCCTTTCCACATTTAGTGCTTCCTTCAGGAGCTCTTGTAAGGTAGGCCTGGTGGTGACAATAATCTCTCAGCATTTGCTTGTCTGTAAAGGATTTTATTCCTCCTTTGCTTGTGAAGCTTAGTTTGGCTGGAAATGAAATTCTAGGTTGAAAATTCTTTTCTTTAAGAATGTTGGATATTGGCCCCCACTCTCTTCTAGCTTGTGGGGTTTCTGCAGAGAGATACGCTGTTAGTCTGATGGGCTTCCCTTTGTGGGTAACCTGACCTTTCTCTCTGACTGCCCTTACCATATTTTCCCTTCATTTCAACGTTGGTGACTCTGACAATTACGTGTCTTGGGGTTGATGGAGTATCTTTGTGGTGTTCTCTGTATTTCCTGAATTTGAATGTTGGCCTATCTCGCTGTGTTGGGGAAGTTCTCCTGGATAATATCTTGAAAACTGTTTTCCAACTTGGTTCCATTCTCCCCATCACTTTCGGGTACACCAATCAAATATAGATTTGGTCTTTTCACATATTCCCATTTTTTTTGAGGCTTTGTTCATTCCTTTTCATTCTTTTTTCCCTAATCTTGTCTTCATGATTTATTTCATTAGGTTGATCTTCAATCTTCAGAGATCTTCAATCTCTGATATCCTTTCTTCTGCTTTATTGATTTGGCTATTTATACTTGTGTATACTTCACAAAGTTCTCATGCTGTGTTTTCCAGCACCATCAGGTCATTTATGTTCTTCTCGAAACTGGTTATTCTAGTGAGCCATTCCTTTAACCTGTTTTCTAACTTCGTTGCATTGGGTTAGAACATGCTCCTTTAGCTCAGAGGACTTTGTTATTACCCACCTTCTGAAGCCTACTTCTGTCAATTCGTCAAACTCATTCTCCATCTAGTTTTGTTCCCTTGCTGGCAAAGAGTTGTGATCCTTTGGAGGAGAAGAGGCATTCTGGTTTTTGGAATTTCAGCGTTTTTGTGCTGGTTTTTCCTCATCTTCATGTATTTATCTATCTTTGGTCTTTGATGTTGGTGACCTTTGGATGGGGTTTTTGTATGGATGTCCTTTTTGTTAATGTTGATGCTATTCCTTTCCATTTGTTAGTTTTCCTTCTAACAGGCCCCCCTGCTGCAGGTCTGCTGGAGTTTGCTGGTGGTCTACTCCAGACCCTGTTTGCCTGGGTATCACTGGTGGGAGCTGCAGAACAGCAAAGATTGTAGCCTGTTCCTTCTCCTGGAAGCTTTGTCCCAGAGGGGCACTCATCAGATGCTAGCTGGAGCTCTCCTGTATGAGGTGTCTGTTGACCCCTGCTGGGAGGTATCTTCTAGTCAGGAGGCACCAGGGTCAGGGACCCACTTGAGGAGGCAGTCTGCCCATTAGCAGAGCTCCAGCTCTGTGCTGGGAGATCTGCTGCTCTCTTCAGAGCTGGCAGGCAGGAACATTTAAGTCTGCTGAAGCTGCATCCACAGCCATCCCTTCCCGCAGGTGCTCTGTCTCAGGGAGATGGGAGTTTTATCTATAAGCCCCTGACTGGAGCTGCTGCCTTTCTTTCAGAGATGCCCTACCCAGAGAGGAGGAATTTAGAGAGCAGATAGACTTTTAATATGACCACTCAGGGCTCCAAAATTGCAAAGCAGAAAACTCTAGACCTTTGGAAGGCTTAGGCCCAGCATGGGCACAACACCATTCCCACCATGCTCTATTGGTGAATGTGAGTCCCAAGGCATAGCAGATTCATGAGGGAGGGGTGTGTTTCCTGGGGGGGGGCATGTCTACTGACTGACTTTCCTGGTATTCCTTCTGGCATCCAGTGATCTGTCTCTTTCCCATATGTAGAACACACTCTGCTCCCCCAATGTTTTATTCCAGCATGGATCAGGTTCAGGCT
This sequence comes from Colobus angolensis palliatus, assembly GCF_000951035.1. Classification (NCBI taxonomy): domain Eukaryota; kingdom Metazoa; phylum Chordata; class Mammalia; order Primates; family Cercopithecidae; genus Colobus; species Colobus angolensis. The sequence goes on along the minus strand of NW_012115155.1, from coordinate 11,936,541 downwards.
GAAGTCCAGGTTCTTGTCCCCTAAATCAGCTCCAGGAGCAGACAAAGGGCCTCAGGCAGTTTTTAAGGTTCATCTCAGTCATTGTTCTTTGTGAATAGAAGACTAGGAATAAAGAGACAGATGATCTGTTCATTATCTTCTAATGTGTAATGATGAGGCAGAGATGCATTCACTACAGCAGACAAGCTTATAGGAAAAAAGGTGGGAGACTGAAGATGTGTGGACGTCACTGGTCCACATCAATCCTGGAGTTGATGTGGCCCCATCTCGGCAGTCCTGCCCCTGGTTCTCCATAGCGTTGGCTCTGCCCTCTGAGTCTTCCTGTCTATGGGGAGTGGTCCCACTTGTAGTTCTCAGCATTTTCAGGCTGCCTCCTTCCCAGAGACTGCTGAGGCCTCTGAGAATGCTTTACATTTTGAGCTGTATCAGTCTCTTTCGGACCAAGCTGGTAAAAGTTCTTTTAAAAAATTATACATTTATTACACATCAAATTAAAATTCTCTTCCATTTCCTCTTGGAATGGGTCACGTGTGACATTGCTTTCTGAGTGGCCATTTTAGTCCAGCTGAAAGGTCTTAACAAAGAACCTTACAGCCGTACTTTTGATCTGATCTTTCACTGAGTCGATCTCCTTATGCAGCTTCAAGTGCATTCCTCCTCTGTGTTTCCTTTCCCCGTCTGTTATTCACATCAGCCCTCGTTGTGGACATGGCCCTTCCACGTCATTTTAGGTATGCTTCTGCTGAGCATTGGAGGGTATTCTTGAGTCAGGAACCAGTTTGCTCATTGATTTCTTAGCTTGGAATCGTACATCATGTACTAGGGAATCAGCTTGGAATCTTGCACTGTGTGCCAGTAGCACATGGCACAGTCCACAGCTCGATTTTTTTTTCCCATAGGAATCTTTTTCTACCAGAGCAGTTATATATTTTTCTCCCACTTTCCTGGTCCTGGTGGCTGTAGTTCTGATTTCCTCTTCCATGAGGAAAGGCAATTTCATGTAACAGTGTGCCCAGGTAGGAAAGAGGCCTGCAGAATTGGGGGCCAGATGGTTGGAGTTTTAATCCCAATTTCTCTGTAACCTCAAGAAGTCATCTGCTCTGTACTCAGGTTCCCTATACGTAAAATAATGAAGATAATGTGAGCCGTCTCATAGATTTATAGCAGAGACTGCTGGTGGTTCACTAAACCTGTTTCTTCTTCTTCTAGCGCACACAGCTAGAATACACTTCCCAGACTCCTTTGATGTTTATTGTAGCCCCATGACTGAGCTTAGCCAATGGAGTATGGGTGTAAGCAATGTGACACACCAGTCTGGCCCCTAAAAACCTTATTCAGGTATCTTCTATCTCCTTTCACCATCCGTATGGCTAAAATAGAGTCTAGCCTCCAAGACTACTTTCACAAAGTAATCTTGGAAAACAAGTTTGAGGACAGCAGAGCTTCCATCAGTCGGAGTCCCTGGATGACTTCAAGAAGGACCATCCTGTTGACCTAGATACCTGTCCAATCCAATGCTGTCACAGGAGACAGAAACCAGCTTCTAGGATGATGGAACCATTAAACACACCTTGGCCTCTTTGAAATAGAGCCAGCCTGCCAATACATGCATCATTATTACAAGAATTAAATGAGTTAATACATTTGAAATACTTAGAACAATGGCTGGAACATAATAAAGGGTTAATAATCATTATGGATAGTGCATTAGTACCACGTTTATGCAGAGTTCTTAGTGTTAGCTCCTTGCCTAGCACAGGCCCAAGGCCCGTCTCTTCTATTCTTCTTTGGTTGGGCAAACCCTGGCCCTGGCCATTAGTGTCTATATTCACTTCTCATAGTTGTCTGGGTCTCAGAGGCATTAGCTCACCTGCTTAGACTGTTGGCTATGTAGTCCTCCCTGCTTAATGCTGCCTGAAGATTTCTATTTCTTTCCATTTCTACTAACTGTTTCTAAACTACATTTTATCCAGCAGTTCTGCTTATAGCAGATAGGATGTCCACATTTGCTAATTTTGCCATGTTTTAAGAGGTGACTCTGGAAGATTCTTAAAACCTACAGTAAACAAGTCTCAGAAGCTGCTGAAATATGCAGAGTATCAGGAGACCACTGGAAAAAAGAAAGGTTTAATAGGTGTGCTATGCACCCTCTGTACTTGATTTATCTCAATTATTCTCCCGAATTCACCTGGAAGTGATGATTCCCCTGGAAGTCATCCAATATTAAATGTGCTGCTTCCCACCTTTACATTAACACAGAAAAGTCACTCACTGAAATTTCCAGCATCCTCAGAGCTTCAAGGCAAGTACAGCTGTTCTAAGTAATTTTCATCACTTCTTTTGCACTTTTCACACAAAATAACTCCAAATCACCTTAAAGTTCTTGAGGAAAGGCAGCACCCCATCGTTTTCTTCCCCCTGGCAATTTGTCAGCTTGAGCTGTCTGACACATTTTAAAATTTGGTGTCATATTCTGGGAAGTCAAAAAATCTTTCTGGTTTCCTTCTTGACAGACACAGGACATTAGGGTGAAAAGTGAATTCTCCGGTTGTCTGCCAGGGGCTTCATCAAAAGGGACTAGACTCAGATGACATTCTGATAAACAAAATAATGGGACTGTGTCTGCAGAGTTTGATATGACTGTGTTATGAGGCAGTCTGGTTTGGTTGAAAATAAATAGGGTTTCAAATCACTCAGAATTGGGCTTAAGCCCCAGCTTTTCCATTTATTAGCCACATTTTTATCCTTGAAAATGGGAATACAGTTGACTTCAAAGGGAGAGAATTAAATGAGAACACATCTAAGAAAATACCCAGCATGAGACACAATCATAACGACAGTGTCATGTTGAAAGAGAAAGTGGTCTTACACTTCCAGCTGTAATCATGTAGCATATATTGGAATAAGTCTTTCACTGCAGACAGCTATAAAATCTGGATTAAAAATAAAATGAAACATGTGAAGGCGTTGGAGCCAGAGCAAGGCAGCCAGGACTTGAGGGACTGCACTCCAAGAAAGCAGGAAAGTGCATGTAAATGCCTTGCTACTCACCTCTGGGCACCTGCTGATTCACAGTGTGGGAGGTAGGGCTGGGTCCACAGCAGCTCAAGGCTTATGCAACTCTGGGGCAGTACAGTGGCGTGCCTTAAGAAGGTAAGATCTTGGAGAGGTAGGAAACACGAGATTGAGGTAGAACTCCTGTTTGCAACTTCCCTTTGAGGTATTGGCTACTTTCCAAGCTGTGTGTTCTTGAAACAAGACACTGAGAGTCCAAGATGAAAGGAGCAGTACAGAGATAAATATCTGAGCAGAGATTCCCACAGGCTCATGGTGCAGGGAACAGGGAGTGTGGAGGGGTGACGCTGGGAACAGGGAGTGTGGAGGGGTGACGCTGGGAACAGGGAGTGTGGAGGGGCCCTGGTGAACACTGAAGGCTCCCACTGGGACCAGGGAAGACTGTGCCCGAGGAGTGAGACCTATGCCTTAGGAGTGAGGCCAAATGGGAAGGCAACCATGCCCAAAACACAGCTTCAACACAGTCAGAGTCATCTGTCAGAGACGACCTGCCATCTGTCTCTCAGAAGAAAGAGACATCCTCTCTGGGGGAAGACAGATCCTACATTTATTTCCTATGTGATATATGGGTATTTCGTAAAAAATTACTAGACATGTCAAAAAACAGGACCAAATGACTAAAAGTCACAGAAAAAGGTGGAAAATGGAAACAGTCCAGGTACTGGAGTTACCAGATGCTGAATTTTAAAATCCAGTATTTTTAAAATATTGAATTTTATGATTAATACAGTCAAGAGAAAATTATGGATAATTCCACCAGAGAACTAGAATTTATTGAAAAATGAAATACTCATTATGTACATAAAAATGTATAATAACTGAAATTAAGAATTTAAAAAATAGGCAAGTCTGTTTTTAGTAGATTAGCAGATTAGGCACAAGAAAATGGATGAAAATGAATTGGAATATTGACCTGGATTGTATTATAGAGGAATTTTATATTTTTTAAAAGCAAGAGCTTAAGGGATATATAGAACATGGTGAAATATCTAAAATACATGTTCCTGGTGCTACTCTTCAAAAAAGGAAGGCAAAATAAAGACATCTACACACAAACAAAAACCGAAAAAATGAATTTGTTGACCTTTGTTAAAGAAATTAGAATTTCTTTTAAGTGTGAGTTTTTCACAAAGAAGAGAAATTTCTCCTGATGGAAATCTGGTAGGGAGAAAGGAAGGAGGCACACAGGAAATGATAAATAAATGGATAACTCCAAATCAATATTGACTTTTTGAAACAATGATTCTAATGTCTTATGGGGTTAAAGTATACGTGGAAATACACAACAATATTAACACAACAGGTGTGAGATAGACAAATGATATCAAATTGTTTTTACATTCTTGCATTGTTCTGGAGGCGTTGAAGCAATGGTTTAAGACAGTCTGTAATAAATCAAGAACATATATTGTTATTCCATAAATATCAACACATATACATAATGGAAAAACGTAATAAAGAAAAAAATGGAGTAATACACCATATTGATTAATACAAATGAAGAAAAAAAACTACAGAAAAGTTATACAGAATAAAAAAATGAAACAAAAAGGTAAATTTAAATGCAAATATATTCATTAAGTATAAAGTTTGTATTTGTCGATGATCCAATTAATCCAATTAAAAGTGAACGATCTCCACACATATAAACATAGATTTATAACGAAGGTGACAAGCTGCACAGTGAAGAAAGATTAGCTTTTCAACATGTGCTGTTGAGTCGAATGGGTATTGATATGGAACAAAGCTTAATCCTGAACCATACTCAGAAATGATTAAAAATGTATTGTAATCTGAATGTGAAAGGTAAAGTAAATATATACAAATAAATAAGTCTTTAGGTGAAAATATGGTATAATAACTTTGTGACCTTGGGGTAGGCAAAAATTTCCTAAACAAGCACAAAAAGCACCAACTACAAAGAAAAAACCCAATATACTGTAATGTATTACAATTCAAAATAGTTTGTTATCACAAGGCACCATTAAGTGAATGCAAAAACACAAGCCACAGAATGGGGAAGGGAACTGCAGTAGATGTTGCTGACAAAGAACACATATTCAGCACACAAAGCAGAACTGCTGCAAGTCAATTAGAAAAAGTTAGACATCTTAATTGAAAATGAGCAAAAGTACTTGAATAGGCACATAGTACGTCTAAATAATAAACCTAAGTAAGGTGCATCACTTCATTAGTCATTAGATGAATGCAGATTAAATCTATGAGGCCCCATTGCTCTGAGTAAAGTGAAAAAGACAGACAATGCCAAGTCAGGGTACAAGAACTCTGTTACACTGCTGGTGGGATTGGTAACTGACACAATCACTGTGGCTAACGGTTTGGTGCTATCTACCAAAGATGAGCATCAATGTAGCATAACACCCAGGAATTTTATTCCTAGATATATAGAGAGACAAAATGTGTATACGTGTTTATAAAACTGTAGAAACATTTTAATGGCAACCCTATTTGTAAAAATCTCAAACTGGATGTTACGAAAAGTTCAATAGAAAGATGCATAAAAAAATTGCTGTGTACCATACAACAGAATACTATCAGAAAGACAAAAAGCAAACTACTGATAGAGCAACGTGAATGAATCTCACAAACATATGTTGAGTGAAAGGAGAGAGTCACGGAAGACTCAATATTGCATCATTTCATTTCTATAAATTTCAAAAGCAGGCACAACTAGTATATGGTGTTAAAAGTAAGAATAGGCCGGGCATGGTGGCTCAAGCCTGTAATCCCAGCACTTTGGGAGGCCGAGACAGGCGGATCACGAGGTCAGGAGATCGAGACTATCCTGGCTAACACGGTGAAACCCCGTCTCTACTAAAAAAAAAAAAAACCAGCCGGGCAAGGTGGCGGCGCCTGTAGTCCCAGCTACTCGGAAGGCTGAGGCAGGAGAATGGCATAAATCCGGGAGGCGGAGCTTGCAGTGAGCTGAGATCCGGCCACTGTACTCCAGCCTGGGCGACAGAGCAAGACTCCGTCTCAAAAAAAAAAAAAAAAAAGTAAGAATAGTGGTAGGCCCTGCGGAGAGGCAGTGTCTAGGAAGGGGCATGAGAGTTTTTGAGTTGCCAAATGTTCTATTTCTTGGTCTGTGTGCTGATTGTACAGTGATGCTCATTTAATGAAAATTTACTGAGAGGTTTAAGGTACACACCCATTCCTAAATGTATATTTTAGTATTTTTTTTTTTAAAAAGACAAACATTGTCAGACAAAATAAAAAAACGCAATTATGGGCTGCATTCAAAGCCACACCTTAACTATAAAGACACAGAAAGATTGAAAGTAAAAGGAAGGAAAAGCATATTCCATGCAAACACCAAAAGAATGATGTTATACCTATACTAACATCAGACAAAGCAGACTCTAGAGCAAGAAATATTAATAATGATAAAGAGGGACATTCCATAATGATAAATGCAGCAATGTAACTGGAATATGTAGACAGTTTGTATCTGTATTGATCTAACAGCACAGCCTCAAAGATATAAAGCAAAAATTTACGGCAGTAAAGGGATAGGTAGGCAATAATCATACTTGGAGATTTTGGCAAATCTCTCTGTTGATTTGATGCCCAAACAAAAGTAGTAAAGATGTGGAATATTTATTTATTTATTTATTGAAACGGAGTCTCGCTCTGTTGCCCAGGCTGGAGTGCAGTGGCAGTGATCTTGGCTCACTGCAAGCTGCGCCTCCTGGGTTCACGCCATTCTCCTGCCTCAGCCTCCCAAGTAGCTGGGACTAAAGGTGCCCACCACCACACCCGGCTAATTTTATTTTTGTATTTTTAGTAGAGACGGGGTTTCACCGTGTTAGCCAGGATGGTCTCCATCTCCTGACTTCGTGATCCGCCCGCCTCAGCCTCCCAAAGTGCTGGGATTACAGGTGTGAGCCACTGTGCCCGGCCAAGATGTGGAATATTTAAACAACACAATTAGCAAACTTGAAGCAACTGACCTGGTAGAGCATTCTACCAACAACTTCAGAGTACACGTTATAGTCAAGAGATTGCAATATCTTAAATATTGACCAAAGAGACCACAGGCTTTGTGATAGAGCTAAGCTTACCAGTCCCTATGGGACTGTCAAATTCTGCCATATTTTAGGGCCTCATTCAAATTCCATTTTCTAATTACCTTTTTGATTACTGCAGCCTGCATGGATCTCCTTGTTTCCCATAGAGAAACATGGCAGGAAAGAAAAAACCCTGACTTAGAAGTCAGGCAGCCTGGCACCCCCCTCCCAACTGGGTATAGATCCTAATTCCAGAACCTATTTACTTAACAGCTTGGGTAAGTGATTCATCCCACCAGGACTCAATTCGCTGCTCTGTAAAAGGAAAGACAGACACTTGTTTCAGAGGGCTGGTAGGGGGTTGCATGAGATACTGTAAGTAACACTTTTAATCCAGAGCAGGTGTTCAGCAGACAGCAGTACCCTCTTCTGTCCGTCTCCAGACTGTTCACCATGATCACTAGTTGACCACATGCTTGGGCCTCATTTCTTCCACATAAATTAAGCCTTTCACCTCCCCAACTAAGCCTTAAAGGGCTAGGGACCAATTCCTATTGTATTCCCTGGGCACCTAGCATAAAGTTATGTAATTATAAAAAAACATGTTGGCCTGGCACGGTGGCTCACACCTGTAATATCAGCACTTTGGGAGGCTGGGGCAGGCGAATCATGAGGTGAAGAGATTGAGACCATCCTGGCCAACATGGTGAAACCCCGTCTCTACCAAAAATGCAAAAATTAGCTGGGCGTGGTGGCATGTGCCTGTAGTCTCAGCTACTTGGGAAGCTGAGACAGGAGAATCGCTTGAATCCAGGAGGCGGAGGATGAAGTGAGCCGAGATCATCCCACTGCACTCCAGCCTGGTGACAGAGTGAGACTCTGTCAAAAACAACAACAACAATAACAGCAAAACCCCATGTTAGCAATGGCATGGTCAGGGGACAAAGGGAGGAGGAGGAGGAAGAGGAGGAGGAAGAAGAGGAGGTAGAGTAGGAGGAGGAGGAAAAGAATGACAATGAACATGTATTGTGGATAGATTCCACTCTGGATTCTGGGCAAATGACTTAACATGCAGAGTCTCACCAATCCTTGAAACCCATAATCCCAATTGTACAAGTTAGGTTACCACCTCCTGAGTAGTGAACTTGCCAAGGCTCACTCCATTGATTGATCCAGCCCTTCCTGGCTCAAAAGTCTTGTTGCTTAGCCTCTGAACTACACTTCCTCCATCCATGATAGGTAGCCAGGGTGTTTTTGCTGCCAACTTTGTAATTCATGTCCTGAAAGGAATGAGGACCCCTGCACCAGCCAGGGCAAGTTAGGCAGATGGTTGAAAGAGGAAAGAGTGAGAGGTGGTGGGGAAGTGCTGCTGGGGTGTGCCACTCTGGCGCCAGAACCCTCTCACCATTAGCCACATGAGGCAGACCAAACTCAAAGCCACATAGCCAGGGAACCCTGCCTGACTCTTCCAGCTACTGCAGAAAAATGGGTAGAGACCTTAGGTTCTTGGTTTGCTGATGCTCTCTGAGTGTCTGGGACAATATCTACCCTTCAGCGCTTTGCTCAGGGCAGTCATGGAACCTGATGTCTGTGAAACAAGATTGCCAACGTGTCTGCATTCCGTGAGACAGAACATCCACATACAAGTTACATGAAGTGGGTTGATCACTCACAGATAGGCAGCAATGGATAACAGAAGCCTAGAATTTGTGACAAGGGCCCTCCAAGGCTCAGGAAAACTGCTCAGATGGAGCCTTGTCTGCTTGTTCCCCACCTGCACCACAGCTGAGGGACCCTGGAAAGCAGCCCATCCTGGGTTTTATACTTTAAGGAAATAGGACTCACTGGGCTGAAGCATAGTGGGACATTGTGCTCTAGGAGAAATGGGGACAGAGCCTGCACTGTTCCAGCCAGGATATCCTCATCTCAGGACGCTGCATTCTCAGCACATTCTACAGTTATTCTTGAGAACTACAAGTGATAAAGAGGGTTTGTTCAAAGGCTATTCAGTGACACTGTGCCACAGCGTCAGCAGACAGAGGACCTGCATATAACCAGATGTGCGGATTTATCCTCTCAATAGATGCCAAAGGGCTCTCTAAATTATAGGATTCTGCAGCTGTGAGAGGCTGCTGGTCAGCTGGCTCTTCACAGGTGAGGCGAGGAGAGCAAAGAACTGAAGCAGCGCTGGGTTGTGATGCAGGTTCTGACTTCCAGCCGGTGTGAGTCCTTCCTGAGGGTCCCCTGGAGGATGCATGCACCGGGGGACTAGCAGGGCTGAGGAGCTGCTACAGCCAGCAGCCTGATGCCACTGCTGACTCATTCCTCCTCGAGGTGACCCATGGCTCCCCACAACACAGACACTGGGCCTGAGCCCCATCACTGACTGGACCATCGACTGACTCCCTGAAGAAGGCCTTGGCAGGTGGCGTTATCTGATTTGGTTCACGAGTCTGTCTTTAAATTCACTCCCACAACTAAACTGAGAGCACTGTGATGGGAAAAGCTAGCTTTAGTGCTGTCTGCTTCTAAGTATGTTTTTAGGTCACTTGCTCTCCATGGAAAGATAGAATTCTACCCCAGTGCTAAAGATATACTGTTTGGATATACTTAAATAAATTTGCAGATCTCTTCTGTTGTAAATATTTTATAACTCAACAGTTGTTTTGGCCCAGCAAGCCACTTTATGAGTCTTTCTTGTTGTAACTGCTCTTATTTTAGCTCTTATGTCCAACTTTAAAAGCAGGTAATATGAATTCTTTGTACCTCAGTAGTCATTTCAGTGGAGCTCCGTCCTTAGATATCTGATGCCCAGGTTGCTAAGTATCTGAAGTGTAGAAAGGTTGACTCATAGATAATAAATAGATAACTAACAGGTATTGATTTAAACTGTAGTGATTATAAAGATTTATTGCTCTAAGAAGCGTATATTGACTATAAAAAGTAAGGTCAAAATTTGACATTGAGTTAGCAATAAATATTGATATATACCAAAGAAGAAAAGCAGTAGATGTAAATAACGCTCACTGCATGTTGAATCTAAAAATGAATCATTTGCTCTCCAACCTCAGGTTCCCAAGACACACATACAGCAGATTTGTTAAAACATAGGAAAGAAAGTGCCTTGATGCAGAACCATTCAGACAAATGTCATCTGTGTCTGCTACCATGATGACATTAGGATAACTTCTAAAGTATGAATATTCCTGTTGCCATACCAGTGCAGCTGGTCCCAGCTTGATTTCATGCCAGGCACTGAATCAATTATAAAATAACATTGTGCAAGAGACCACATGTACTCCAGCTAGCTAGAAGAGATACTGCCACTTTCCACCCAGTGGAGAAACCCATTGGGTGTTGCTCACAAACAGCACTTTCAGAACATAAAAGTGTATGTGCATAGACCAAGCATCTGGATGGAAAGCAAGAAATATGGTCAGCAAAGTTCTGCCATCTGAATTTTCCTTTTCATTCAGATGTTGTCATGACTTGGGTCATGTCTAGGTCATAGCATCTAGAACACTTCATCTAATTGTACAGCGATTTCTCTACCGTCTCTGTGCCTTTCTGCCTCTCTTAGCATGGTGCTAGCTGCACTTCTGAGGCCCACTGAGAGGATCACTGAGCACAAAAACTTGCCAGAGTCTAGTTTCGGGTCACAATAGTTGACCCTGGTGTCTACAGATACATTTCAGCAAAGCTATTAAACAATTGAAATTTTATGAAACTTGCAATTATATTTATATGCTATGTAATTCTCCTTAGAGAGAGGCTCTGGATGCATTCTAAAGAGATCTGTGGCCTGAAGGAAGATGAGAACTTATAAAGAAACATGTGAATTAACATGGAAGAAAGGGACAAATGGAAGCATATCTGAGGTAAGAAAGAGGTTTCCTATTGTTTCTCATAAAAGCATTCTCAGGGGACCTCTGGTGCAGCTGCAGCAGGAACCCATATTTAAACCCACATCATTTGGTACCTGGAAGTGGAGTGCTTGTCCCTCTTCTTCTGGTTCAATCCTGCCCTTGTGGAAAATCCCAGCTCAATCAACACCCTACATTCAGTGCAGTTTACCCTCTCCTCCCCTCCTGCCTCACCCTGCAGTTCACTCCAGGCTTCACCTCAGGCTGTCCTTTCAGCTGGGATGCTGCAGGCCCCACCCAGTCGTAGCAGGACAATAGCATCTTGTCTTTCAAAGTCTTGGTTGGAGCCACACTTCATTTGGGAACCCTCTGATTACCCTCAGTTGGCTTCTCCACCATGATCCTTGTCATCTATGTTCATTTCTCTAATGGTTCTGACCACGCTGTTTTAGAAGCACCGGCTTTGTCTTTCTCCCTCGTTCGACTGTGCCTTCCTTGAAGGCAGCAAGCATGGCTTTCATCCTCATATCCCCAGCCCCCAAGGGCAGAGTCTCACTCTGCAGAGAAGCTCAAGAGATGTGCGCCACAGGAGCTGTCCACAGCTGCTGGGACTCTGCCTGCTCCAAGCAGCTGTGCAGGAGTCACTGTCTGCACTGCAGCTCTGGGTGCCCAGCCCCCACGGGGCTTCGGGATGCTGTGTGGTTGATCACCGCACCCTAGGCGGATGGGAAGTTACTTAGAAACAGAGCCTGCTTTCATGCTTTCTTTTTTTTTATTATACTTTAAGTTCTAGGGTACATGTGCATAACGTGCAGGTTTGTTACATATGTATACTTGTGCCATGTTGGTGTGCTGCACCCATCAACTCGTCAGCACCCATCAATTCATCATTTATATCAGGTATAACTCCCAGTGCAATCCCTCCCCCCTCCCCCCTCCCCATGATAGGCCCCGGTGTGTGATGTTCCCCTTCCCGAGTCCAAGTGATCTCATTGTTCAGTTCCCACCTATGAGTGAGAACATGCGGTGTTTGGTTTTCTGTTCTTGTGATAGTTTGCTAAGAATGATGGTTTCCAGCTGCATCCATGTCCCTACAAAGGACGCAAACTCATCCTTTTTTATGGCTGCATAGTATTCCATGGTGTATATGTGCCACATTTTCTTAATCCAGTCTGTCACAGATGGACATGTGGGTTGATTCCAAGTCTTTGCTATTGTGAATAGTGCCACAATAAACATACGTGTGCATGTGTCTTTATAGCAGCATGATTTATAATCCTTTGGGTATATACCTAGTAGTGGGATGGCTGTTGTAATCTACTCATCTGACAAAGGGCTATTATCCAGAATCTACAAAGAACTCAAACAAATATACGAGAAAAAAACAAACAACCCCATCAAAAAGTGGGCAGAGGATATGAACAGACATTTCTCAAAAGAAGACATTCATACAGCCAACAGACACATGAAAAAATGCTCATCATCACTCGCCATCAGAGAAATGCAAATCAAAACCACAATGAGATACCATCTCACACCAGTTAGAATGGCAATCATTAAAAAGTCAGGAAACAACAGGTGTTGGAGAGGATGTGGAGAAATAGGAACACTTTTACACTGTTGGTGGGAATGTAAACTAGTTCAACCATTATGGAAAACAGTATGGCAATTCCTCAAGGATCTAGAACTAGATGTACCATATGACCCAGCCATGCTTTCTAACTCACAAAAAAACCCGGCCCATATAATTCCTTGTGAATGCCTGTGAGGGTCAGGGCAGGGCCCAGATGGACATCGGTCAAGGGGAGTTGAGCCCCTCTGGTGTTTGCCATGTCTCCAGGAAGAGACACTGCCTCTGAGTCTTCACGGAGATGGGATTAAGAAAGCAAATTGAAATTTTGGGAAAGAAATGCTTGAGTTTTAATGCCAGCCATCAAGGATTTAAATGGTCTTTTACTGTCAACCACATCAGGATTGCAAAAGTGGATCAGGAAGGGGATCCTGCCACAACCAGCAGATCCATCCAGGGAAGTGCCCTCCTTCCCCAGCCTGAGACTCCTCTCCCTCACTCAGACACAGGCCTGGGGTGACCTGTGGGGGAAATCTCATCACAACATGTGCCTGGGAAGGGGACTTTGTCTCTACACCTCAGAGACTGCATTCCCGTCACCGAGAGGCAACAGGCAGCCAGGCTGGGGAAGCTTCTTCATTCTCTCAAGCAGCACAAGCAGGAAACAGTGAGACCTCCAGTGAGAAATGTAACTGCAGTACATCATTAGAGGACATCTAAATAGTTGGAGAAGCAATCTATATTCATGGATCAGAAGACTAGTGCTGTTTAGTTGGCAATGCTTCCCAGTTGACCTACAGATTCAAGGCAGTCCCCATGAGAATCTCAGGTAACTTCCTTATAGAAATTGAGAAGCTGATTTTAAAGTTTATATGGACTTGCAAGGGACCCAGAAGAGACAAAGTAATCTTGAAACAGAATAATAAGGTAGGCGTACTCATACTTCCTGATTTCACAACTCACTACAAAGCAACAGAAATCAAAACGATATGATCCTGGCATTAAGAAGACATAGAGATCAATGCAATGTCCTGGAGAGAGTCCAAAAATAAATCCACACATTTAATAGTCAACTGATTTTTGACAATAGTGTCAACACCATTCAGTGAGTAAAGAATGATCTTTTCAACAAATGGTACTGGGACAAATGTATGCAGCCATGTGCAAAAGAATGAAGTTGAACCCTTACTTCACTCAATTTAAAAGTTAACTTTAAATGGAGCAAACACCTAAATATAAAAAGTAAAACTATAGAAATCTTGGAAGAAAAAATAGTTTAAATCTTCATGATCTTGAATGTAGCAAAGGATTCTTAGATGTGATATCAAGAGTACAAGCAATAAAAAAATTATACTTTGTTAAAATTAAAAACTTTTGTGCTCCAAAGGAAATTATAAAGAAAATGAAAAGACAAAACACAGAATGGAAAAAAGTCTGCAAATCACATATCTAAAAAGGGACTTATATCCAGAACAGATAAAGAGCTCTTCAGTTCTTCATTACTGAATTTTCACTTCAGTTCTCAGTAATAAAGCAACAAATAATTTAATTAAGGAATGGGCAAGGATCTGAGGAGACATTTCTCCAGGGAATATGTACCCATGACCAATGAGCACATGAGAAGATGCTCAGCCTCATTAGTCATCAGAGAAATGAACATAAAAATAAAGTCACAGTGAGATACCACTTTACCCCTACTGGCATGACTAGAACAAAAAAATTAGATAGTAATAAGTGTTGGTGGTGATGTGGAAAAATCAGAACCCTCATATCCTGCTAGTAGGAAGACAAAAATTGTGCAGCCTACTTGGAAAACAGTTGGGCAGTTCCTTAAATGATAGAATTACCATGGAGCCCAGCAATTCCACTTTTAGGTATACGTCCAACAGAAAGGAAACATGTTCACATAACACCTTGTACATGACTGTTCATAGTAGCATTACTCACAATAGCTAAAGGTTGGAAGCAAACCACATGTCCATCAACTGATGAATGAAGAGAGAAAATTTGGTATATTCATACAATGGAATATTATTTGTCCATAAAAAGGAATGCAACTCTGATATATACTACATGAATGAAACTTGAAACATGCTAAATGGAAAAAGCCAGTCACCAGAGACAACATATTTAGTATTCTATTTATACAAAATGTGCAAAGCAGGGAAATGTATAGGGACAGCTAATAGATGAGTGGTTGCATAGGGCTGGGGGTGAGGTGCAGACCACCTAAGGAAGCGACAGCTAAAAGCACAGGGTTTTGATGAAAATATTCTGTAATTGCCTGGGGTGATGATTGCACACATCTGTGAGTATGTTAGAAACCACTGAATTATACAATTTAAATAGGTAAGTTGTGTGGTATATGAATCATAATTCAAAATAACTGTGAAAAAGAGGATGGGAAGCCGGGCACGGTGGCTCACACCTGTAATCCCAGCACTTTGGGAGGCTGAGGCGGGTGGATCATGAGGTCAGGAGATCGAGACCACAGTGAAACCCCATCTCTACTAAAAATACAAAAAAAATTAGCTGGGCATGGTGTTGGGCACCTGTAGTCCCAGCTACTCGGGAGACTGAGGCAGGAGAATGGCGTGAACCCAGGAGGCAGAGCTTGCAGTGAGCTGAGATCGTGCCACTGCACTCCAGCCTGGGCAACAGAGCGAGACTCCGTCTCAAAAAAAAAAAAAAAAAAAAAAAAGATGAGAAGTCCAGAAAGTTCCAAATTATCTAGCCTGATTGCAGCACAGGCTGCCATGGCAGAGCACACAGCTGGAGAGAGGGAGGGCTCTGCCAGATAGGGAATTGGAACAACATTCCCAGGTCGGTGGGAGCCGGGGCAAGCTTTAGGCTCTAGAATGTTGGAATGGCAGATTTCAGTGGGGATGGGAGGAAGAATGGACAGGGTGATCTGCTGTTTCATGGTCAACTGCATTTCCAGTCCCGAAAACATTTCTTGCCCTGTAAATGTGCTACCTTCTTTCTCCCTGTCCCTACTTATCTCAGCTGGTGATACCATTGTTCCACCTCCCAGCTCACAGTCCTGACTTTTTCACTGATCCTGCTAAATATGAACTCCTACATGTGGCATTAGTTCATCCATTTATGTTTTCTCAAGAAGAAAGCAATGATTGTTTGATGCTTCAGTGTGACAGAGAGGCAGGATTATCCTGACTGTTGACTCTTTTCCCCGCCTGCTGACTTCCAGTAATAAAGCAAATATTCCCCTCAGCTCTGGCCTCTTTTCTCTATGAGCTGGGGGTGCAAGTTTGGGCAGCCTGAGAAGTAGCAACCATCCCTTTCATGAACCTTTTTACAAAGAGAATCTTTTGGTGTCTTTTTAATTAAATGAAGAATTCCACTGTTCTTGGTAGGACTAGAAAAATATCAAAAAAACTCAGTGCACTAGAAGATCAGCTAAAATTGCAAAGCACTTACAAATAACTTAGGATGTGGCAGCCCAATGAGCAAGGAGTAACAGTAAACATGTGGACCACCGAACCCCGAGGCTGACTCTTCGCTGGCTTCTGTCCCATGCTTGCTGCCTTGGATGTGGTGTAAACCCATGCTGTTCCCACCCAGCATTTCCAAAACGATACCTGGACTTCCTGGAGCAACAGGGTAGAGTTCTTTTGAGTAAAGGGAAAGGAATGGAAGCTGGCTCAAATAACCTGCAGAAGAAAGAGGGTTGAAAAACTACCAAGACTATGGGACTTGCAGCTAGTTAACCTGCAATGGGGCTGCTCTCGGTGACTGTGGGGTTTGTGTTCTGGCCTCTGTGGAATAGCAGGTTTCCCCCAGGGACTTGTGGCATTGGATCGTTGCATTGGCCACTCCACTTTTTACTCATCCCATCACCCCACCTCCACTGTCAATCAAGGGTGTGACCTTGACTTGGAAGCCTGTGTGTCTCCCTGCCAGTTTTCCCAGGCTGTGACTAAGACTGCACTTCTGGGTCACCTGTATACCCAGGGTGGGTCCTGGTAAGGACTCATCCCATCTTCAAGAGCCCAGAAGAAACATGCATGCAAAGCAATAAGTGAAACATAGCAAGGCGGCTGCCATAACAGTGGGGCAGGTCCAGGCCATGATAGAGACAAGTGTTAGAGCCACCTCCCAGGAAGGCTGCATGGAGGAGGTATCCTGAGGAGAGTCGAAACCCGACGAGCAAACATGAACTTGCTGGATAGACGGGGGCAGTAACCTCCTCAGGTAGACAGTGCTTAGGCCCTTTGGATGACTTCCTGCAGCCCTTAACACTGTCTCCCCTTCTGTCTGTACACAAGAAAAATAAACCAACCAAAGTCATACTTTCATGTGACTCTTTTTTTTTGTTCCATGAGTCAAGAGACTGTCAATAAATGAGCTCTTCCTTCCTCGACATACAGAACTAAAATGGTATTAATCAGATGCTTAGCAGCATAACTGATAAAGTTCCAAAGGTATCTAGGAGGAAGAGGGCAATAAAACGTTATGTTTGTAAAAGCAGAATGTCTTAGAGCTTTCAAAGGGTGTTGACAACTACTAATGCTTTCAATTCCGAAAACTTCTCAGAAGTTGTATGATATTATCCTTATTGCACAGCTGGGCAAAGTAAAGTCTTAGGGAGATCATATGACTTCTAGGTCTTCCAGATTTGATGAACTGTAGATGGATAAGCGGGGTTACCTGGACACCTGGTCCAGTGCTTTCCTTTGGCAACAACAGAACGGGAGGAGTGGCTTAGTGGGAAGAGTGGGCAATTCCAGGTAGGAGTCATGAAGCCTCAGTGTGGTGAGGAATCCTACTTTGTACATACTGCTGGGCTCTGAGAATCCAGGGATAGAGACCAAGGGTGTCAAGGACCTGTCGCAGATGAACAAAGTGGAATTTGTAAACAAACTGAAGATCCATGCCTCCTGCCTGGAATTGCTCATTTTCCATGAAATACAAGGCCTGAGTAGGGAGCGTGTCTATATCACAGAGAGTCTGATGTTGGTCGGGAGGTGGGGGCAGAAAGAGATGAATGCTGTCTGCTGAACATCACGAGCAAACACTTCTACACTTGAAAGAAATGTGAACCCTTTCCTTTATATATGAGTATCACTGGAGCACTGTTTGTAAAAATGTGGCCACTGACCAGGACTGTCCTTGACTGAACCATGGGCAGACTCTGAGGAAGAAGGCTCCTGCCAGTAGGGACAGCCATGTGTCCCAGGTGCTAGCAGCATTTTTGATTTATATGAAAAGGAGATTCTAATTTTCTTTCTCAAAAAGAAAAAAAAAGTTTGAAAGATGATTGTGCACATTCTTTGTATAGTGTTTGTGTTTTGTTTCATTCAATATAACTTCACCAAACATCTACCAGGTACAGACATCATTCCAGATCATGAGGATATAAGGAAAGAAGGGACTATCCTGCTGGTGCACCTTTGCTAGTCCTGTTCCCTCTACCTAGACTCCCTATTCTTCTGGATCACCCTTCCCCAGGAGGCTCCCCGTTTCCTTACACTGTATCCCAGGTAGGGAAGGTACCCTTTCTCTCTCTGCCCGCCTCAGTCATATGCCCTGAACTGGGATCCCTGAGGCCAAGTCCTGGCTCTTCTCTGTCTCTGGTCCCAGAATCTCACAGGTGAGGCACAGAACAAGTATAGACAAATGTATAGGGATCAACAGGTACCCTCAGGCCCTGTCTCATGGGTGATAGACCTTTAGTGATATTAAACAGGCCATGTTCACCTCAGCGAGGTCTGCCTGTTATCAGCTCTGGAAAGATGTGGGGTGTGAGCATATCCTTAAACAGGCAGAAGCCTTTCCTTTTCATGGGCCTGTTGAGAAGAAGCTCCGACGGTCTTCTCTCTGGGGCCTGGGCACCCTCCTTGAGCCAGGCTCTATGAAGGCCATCCCTTAATCTGTCAATCTCAGCGTTTTTGTTTCTGCCACATCCACATGGCAGGCTGTTTCCAGGCATGGCACTCCCAGAGGTGGGGCCAGAGTTGGGGAAATGTTTTCTAGGAAGGGATGTGCCATAGTGATTGGCCACAGCCTCAGCTCTTCAGGACTATGCACAAACCTTGCCTCAGCCTTCTATGCCATTATTCAGAAAAACACACTAACAAAGAAAGGGAATTGGCTTCTTCATGTTCATGTTATAGGGATAACACTGAATCCATTCTGAGTGATAAAAATAAAACTGACAAACTTTACTACCTTAACTCTCATGAGTAATAATGTGTTAGAAACAGACCTGTGTTCATCAGAAAACAATCGTGTTGCAATTTGCCGCTGATAACCTCTCAAAGATGATGCTGACTCCTGCACCTTTGGGCAGCCAAGGGTCAGCGCAGGTGTGGGCAGTCCCCAGAGGATGTGAGAACAGCAAACTTTGGAAGCAGGAAGGGCCTTCGCAAGCATGTGGGAACTGCTGTTTTTGCCACCCTCGATGTGTGGTAAAGGGGCATTGAGGTGATTGTGGCTGTGGCACGCCTGAATAATTGCAAACATGATATGCTGCTACTAACGCCAACTTCTCATGTTTCTGGAATTATGCCCAACACTGAGCAAAAGCAAGAGCGCAAATTATATTGTGAGAAGGCTTTGCTTTCTGACTTTTTAAAGGAATATTTAGAGTATTGCATAAGGCTTTCATACCACACTGTTCATTTACAATAAAATGAACCTTTGCTTCCTGCATGACTGTTGACAGATGTGGTCTTGGAGAAGGTTCTCCTGACTGTAGAGAGTCAGTGCTTCAGCTGGAGGAGATGTAACTGTCCTCCAGCCCTGCCCATCCCTGCTCCCCAAAGGCCTCTTTCAGATCTCTCAGGGGTCAGGCTCTGAGCGGGAAGAAAATGGATCCCTGGGTCCAAGCAGACGATGCTTTTAACCTGAGTTACAGACAAGGGTGAGATCAGGAAAGGGGAGAGATGGACTTGCTTGGGTGCAACATTGAAGGGGACACCAGAAACTTGGTAATTGAGATAAAGGCCACATAATTTAATATTCAGAAAATCAGAATTAATAAAAAGTGGTATTGCTTTTTCCCCTTTTGCCTCCAGCTTCCATTGGGCTTGGCACAGCTTTGTTTCTGGTCCTGTTACCTAAGATTTTGATATTTTGTTCACTGTGGATTTTGTACTAATGTTGATTTTAAAAAATATTACATGGAAATATTATTCATTAATTTTTGGGTGTCTGCCCCAGGCTAGGAACTTACTTGTATCATTACAGTCCCACCCCTGTTACAGATGCTCCTGTGCACAAAAAAGCACCATGGGGAATCAGAAGAGTGAGTCTGTGCGAGTCTCCAGGGGCTCACGCATTGTCTCTCTCTCCCCATTTCGTTTCACCTGTGCTCTCTGCACAGGCTTTGAGGTTGAGGAGGCAAAAGATAAACAAAAACAAAACAAACAACCACAAAAACACTTGTCTTATTTCCACTGGCGGGCGGTGTCTGATGTAACATCTTGGGTCGCAGCTTCCTAATATACTCCTCATTGGTAACTTACAATTAATTCACGGGATATTCTTGGCTTAAAACAAACCTGGGGACCAGACTGAAAATGCATTTCAGGACATCTGCAGGGATCATAAAAAGCTCAGCATTAGGTAATTCTCTCTATAAGACACCTTCAGGCATAAAAATATATTCGAATAAAAACCGTATTAGGGGATTTAATAGCCTTCTCCAAACACCAAGTGGTTCTTGTATCTTGATGTATTTGTCAGGGAGCATTGTTAGTGGAAGAGAGCCGACGTCACAGGCAGGTCAGTAGGCGGCATGGCACGGATGAGGTTCCAGCTCCTGAGACCTGCACCAGGCACAGCCAGGCGTGGAGCAGGTGAGAGCACTCTCTCCATTTGCCAACAGTGCTTATCCTGGAGGCAGAGGAGGAGTTCGGGGTCATTTTTATCTTCCTTCCTTATACTTTCATGTATTTTAAGTGCCTTTCACAATAAGCATGTATAATTTTTTTAAAAAGTGATCTTTATATAATTTTAAGTGCTTTCTATAGGGAGGATGGTAAATAATACTTCCTAATTCCAATAAATACCAAGCAATAGAAAAGCATCTAAGCAGCAATACCAGGTTTGGGGGTTAGTATTGAATGGAATTGTTGGAGCTCATGCTGCGAAAAACTGAAAAGTGTTAAAAACCCTGCCACAAGGATTCCTGTGGTCCTACTTGAAAATGAGGAGAGGGGCTTGTCTCATATCTCAGAGCTGTGGAGCCTCCACGCAGCAGTCAGGCCTCTATCAGAGTTACCTGCTGTGTGGACAGCATCACTGCGGCTGGAGGTTTCACACCCAAGATGAGATCACAGTGAGGGCTGGCAGTAGAAATATTGTTAATTTGGCAGAGTTTCCTGAGGTTTTCTTTCCACCTGACCCAAGTCCATAGCTGCAGAGCTTGAGAAATTTCACCTGGGAGAGCCAGATCTCCTCAGTAAGGAAGTCTCCTTTATTAAGAGGCCCGTGAAGAAGGGTGGAGTTGGGGGTCTGGAAGTGTGGATGGGCCTGGAGCAGCCAAAGGGGGAAGGCAATGGTGGTTCAGTTAAGATGGGCATAGGGTCCTGATGCTGGGCTGGAGGAAACCAGGGGCTCTGCCCCGGGGCTGGGTGTCTGCTAGACCCAGCTGAGGTGAGCTGGCTGTGTGCATATGTGCGTGTGTATGTCTTAGAGGGGCTGTCAGCATACAGAAACTATGGCCTGCCAAGGAGGCTGAGTGAGGCAGAGAGCACTGTCAGACACTGCTCCCAGTTTAGCCTGAATGTGAGTGTGAGGCGTCAGGAGTAGAAGATGGTATTGAAATGTAAGGTCCAGGAAGATGAAGATTTCCTCTGTTTTGTTCACTATGTGTGTATTCAAAACTCCTCGCAAATATTAGATACTCCGTAAGTGTGAAGTAAACGAAGAAAGGAAGGAAGGAATGACTGATACTAGGAAATGAACAGCAGGGTGGAGTAAGGTATAAGGCTCAAACGTAAGTTGGTAGAAGTGATGTTACCTGACCTCAAGACTTCTTAAAAAGCTGAAGTATTAGATACAGTGTGGTATTGACATAAGAACAGATGAAAACATCAGTGGGGCATACAAAGGCCAAAGAGACACATGTTAATAGCGTCAATTGATTTTCAACAGACACATGAAAGCAAGTCAATGAGTAAAATCTTTTAAACAATTGGTGCTGTAACAACTGAATAAAGGAGAGGGAAAAAAATTTCCACCTTCTTCTACATACCATATACAGAAATTAACTTAAGAGGGATTATAAACCTAAACATAAAAGCTAAAACTATAAAGATTTTAGAAGAAAGCAAGGGAAAATATCTTGGTGGCTGGGGATAAGCAAAGAGTTTTTAAGTAGGCTTAGAAATTGATAACTACAAAAGAAAAAAGATGATTAATTAGACTTCACAGAAATGATACCATTAGGAAAATGAAATGACAAGCCTAAAAGATAAAATATTCACAAAATATATCTCTAACGAGGAATTTCAAGCATATGTAAGGAACTCAAACAACTCAGTAAGATAAAACTGTCACATTAAAAATGGCAAAACGTTTGAACAGACACTCTACAAATGAAGATATATGAATGGTCAATAAACACATGGAAAGGTTCTTAACATTATCAGTCATTAGGGAAATTTAAGATAAAACCACAAGGTAGCACACTTTAAGCACTAGAATGTCTAAAACCAAAAAAAGTGACAGCACTAAGTGTTGGCAATAACATGGAATAGCCAGAACCCTTATATGCTCCTCATGGGGATGTGAAATGACATGATTTATAAGAAAATCCGACAGTGTAAGACAATGGCTTATACTTTATATCATTTAAACACGCACCCACTTTTTGGCCTTGTCACTTCATTCCTATAGGTTCATCTAAGAGAAATGAAAATTTATGTCCATACAAAGATGAGTAGATGAATGTAATAGCCAAAACAGGGAAAAAACATGCCCATCAAAGGAAGGTAGACAAATTACGGTATATTCACACAGATGTCTCAGGAACGAAGAGAAACAAATTACTGATACACTGACATAGATTAATCTCACAGACTGCTGGTCAAAAGAAGCATATGAAGCTCAAGAACAGGCAAAACTAATACGGGGTAAAAAGAATTAGAACAATGATTACCTTGTGAGATTGAGGGATTGAGTAGAAAGGAATAGGAGAAAGCTTCGATAAAGAATGTAAATGTTCTAAATTGTGAGGGGTGTAAGTTACACAGGTATATGTGTGTGTCAAAATTTTATGGCTAAGGTTTGCATATATATATATATTTAACTAGAGTAAAAAACTGTAATAATGATATTAAAAGTAACCCATTGAGTGAAGAGATGGAAGTGGGAGAAGGTATAGATGGAACAAGAGAGGCAAAATGTTAATTGTTGAAGATGAGTGATGGATACATAAAGATTTATTATACAATTTTGGTTAATTTCTTGAGTGATAAGGTTGGGATGTGTGTTCCCTCCAAATCTCACATTGAAATGTATCCCTAGTGTTGGAGATGGGGCCTGGTGGGAGGTGTTTAGGTCATGGGGGCAGATCCCTCTTGAATAGCTTGTTTCCCTCCCTACAGTAGTGAGTGAGTTCTTGCTCTGAGTTCATGCAAGCCTAGGTTGTTTCAAAGAGCCTAGGACCTCCTTGCACCCTGACTCTTGCTCCTACTCTTGCCATGTGATGTGCTTGCTCCCACTTTGCCTTCTGCCATGATTGGAAACTTCCTGAAGCTTCAGCAGATGCTGGCACCATACTTCCTGTAAAACTTGTAGAACCATGAGCCAAATAAACCTCTTTTCTTTATAAATTACCAGTCTCAGGTATTCCTTTACAGCAAAACAAAAACAGGCGAACACACTGATTTCATCTGGATCTGTGTCCCCACCCAAATCTCATGTCTAATTGTAATCCCCACTGGTGGAGGTGGGGTCTGGTGGGAGGTGATTGACTCATTGGAGTGGAGTTCTCATGAAGGGTTTAGCACCATCCCTGTTGGTACTCTATAGTGAGTGAGTTCTCATGAGATCTGGTTGTTTAAAAATATGTGGCACCTCCCTGCTCTCTCTCGGTCCTGCTTCTGCCATGTAAGAGGCCTGCTCCCACTTTGCCTTCCACCATGAGTAAAAGCTCCCTGAGGTCTCCCCAGAAGTAGATGCTGTTATGTTTCCTATATGGCCTGAGCCAATTAAATCTCTTTATAAATTGCCCAGTCTCAGGTATTTCTTTATAGTAGTGTGAGAATGGACTAATACACCTAATGTGAAGATTTTCATTAAAAAATGTAACTGTTGTCTGGAACTAGCCCTTTTTTTGGATCTAACTGTGTAGTAGAAAGTGGATCACAGCACAGCACTCAGCAGAGATAACACCATCCCAATTCATTCATACAGCTAGCACTTTTAGAAACATCTTTTACATATCTCCTCAAAAATACCTAACATGCACAGCAGGTTAAAAAGCCCAGGGCTGAGGCAAAAAGAGGGGAAGGCAGAGAAGCTTTGAGAGAACAAGGTTCTGAGCTCTGGGATGTTCTTCTCCAACACTGGGCACTTTAGTGGGAGAAGAGATGTGGGTTGGGCAGTAGGCATGACCCAGGTGTGAGTACCAACAGGTAGGCAATGGGGTAAAATGTGGAGCCGGAGCACTAGATGGGATCTTATTGTAAAGCAATCCAGTGAATGGGGCTGAGAACATCCTTTACCTACTTGATCTTATTCCAATTCCCTAGAAATGGCATTAATAGAAAGTTAATTTTGTAACACTAGAAAACAAGAGGGGCACTTTCTGTGGACCAAAAATAATGAGGAATCCATGAAAAACAGGAGATAGATGGAATAGTGCAGAAGGAAGAAGCCACTTCCTGAAATACGAGCAATAAAGATATTCAGAAAAGATGGCCCAGAGCCCATGGCTGCCAGCATGGAGTTGGGGGTGGGGATATGCTGCGTGGTGGGAGCCTGGAGCACACATGAGGGGGTTCTGCCACTGAAAGGGCATTTCCACCTCACCTCTCCTCTGTCTCATGCCAACTGGAATCCTTAGAGGCTTCCATCTTGGTGGAGGAGCCATGGGTGCACCTGCCCAGACTCAAGCTGTCACCCCGAGGTGTCACTTCTGTTGCTGGCACAGCCTGCCCTCCCTGTGCACAGGACAACACACAGAAGTGCTTCACAGGCAAGCTGGCAAGGAGCCTCACAGTCACAGGTGCGCACACAGCTAAGGCCCTCTCAACACACACACACACACACACACACACACACACACTACAGTGGGGAAATAGGACAAAGAAAATAAGACCAATCCAACAAAATCCAGGAGTAGAAAAAATGATGAATTTCATCACTTTATTATCAATAATACACAATTAGAAAATGAAATAGGAAAAGCATCTCAATTATAGCAGCAACAAAATCTGTAAAAAGAGCTGAAATAAACTTCACATGAATCTCACAATGATTAATAAGAAATCTATAAAACATTTCTAAAAAGTATAAACGAAGACCCAAATAAATGGACATATGGCACATTTTTGGATGGGAAAGTTCACTATTTTAAAGATGTTGAGTCTGGCCAACTTAGCCTATACATTCAATGCTATCTCAATCAAAATTCTAAAAAAGCCTTAATCAACTGGAGAAAATAATTATGCAATTGATCTGGAAAATATAATGCTCAAGAATGGCATAGCTAAAAATAACTGAAAATACATAAAGAGGAATGACTGGAATAGACAAATAGATCAACAAAACAGAACATTTTAAAAATAAAAATATGGACATTCAGTCTAGAACAAATGTAGCATTTTAGATCAATGGGGAAAAGTCTATAGAACACAAAAATTGAAGACAATTGACTATTTATTTTGGGGTTCACAACCTCAAAAGAGTTATAGAAAACTAAGGAGGATAAAAAACTCTCTAACAAAAATATTTTATTTATTTATATTGTGCCCATGTGCACTCTAAAGCTATTAAATAAAATATATGCAAATATATTCATAACATTGGAGAAGGTCTTCTTAAATAGACATATTTCTTAAATGAGATAGATACATATCCTCAAATTGACATAAAGCCTCATAAAAAACTGTAGAGTAAAAGACTGATACGTTGAGTGATTGAAAATTTAAACTTTCCGCATAAGATATCATAAATAAAGTAAAAAGATAAGACATGAACTTCCACTTCTGTCCAAGATAAAAAAAAAATAGGGGCTGGATTTACTCTCCTACCTGAACAAACAACAACACAAACCAGACAGAAGATATAAAACAAGGGTGTTTGGCTAGCCGACCTCAGGAAGCACAGCACAACTGGGGTTGCTTGGCGTTACTTCCTGGACAGGCATTTCAGGCCACAGCTTAAGAAGGGGAAACCCAGGTGAAGCTCAGTGGCCTTCCTGAGTTAAGGAGACAGTGCCGGGATTTCAGGGTGTGCAAGGAGGTGAGAAATAGCAGGGCAGAGCACCAAAATGGGTAGGAGAGCTCCACAGAGAGAGAGAG
>NW_012115155.1:11852902-11910459 GCF_000951035.1 Colobus angolensis palliatus | reverse complement strand
GAGAGAGAGAGAGAGAGAGAGAGAGAGAGAGAGAGAGAGAGAGAGAGCTCTACAGCCGTCCAGAAAAGTCCCTTGAGTCCTCAACTGTGCATTTATCAGCACATGCGTTTAAGAAAAATACCTGAGCAGCAGAGGAAAATACTTTGTGTTGCCCCTTTAAAGTATTTGTCTAGAAAAATCCAGTGTCTGGGCTTCTTTACAGATAGTGCCTGTCAATTTACCTTATTTTATTGAATGTGTCATTTTTTTCCTGTTTCTTTGCATGCTCTGTGATGTTTTGTTCTTCAAAATTGGGCATTTAGTTGTTGTAATGTGGCAACTCTGGCAATTAGATTTTCCCCTTTTGCAGGTGTCTTAGCTGAGGCTGCTATGACAAAATATCACAGACTGAAACAGACTGAGTTGCTTAAACAGCAGAAATTTATTTCTCTCAGTTCTGGCAGCTAGGAAGTCCAAGTTCGAGGTACCAGAAGGGTCAGTGTCTAGTGAGTGCTCTGTTTTCTTGGGTTGCAGACAGCAGCCTTTTTGCTGTATCTTCATGTGCCCTTTACTTAGTAAATGCTCGTTGAGAGGTATCTCTCTCTCCTTCTCTTTTTCTAAGGCCACTAATCCCATATGAAGGCTTTACTGTCATGACCTTATATAGGTCTAGTCACCTTCTAGAGGCCCCATCTCCAAACACCATGACACTGCGGGTATGGGTAGGGCTTTAACATATGAATTTGGGGGGCCACATTCAGTTCATGACACCAGGATTTGCTAGGTTTTTAGAAATTGTTGAAGACTAGTAGTAGTTATTTGTTTTGAAACGTTTCTAAACTATTTATGGAAGTACTATTTCTTGTTACATGTGCTTACTGAAATGTCTGTTTTAGCTCATGTTCAGTTAATGTTTTTACAGAGATTTCCTTGGATGCCAGAAGCTGAAACACACACACACACACACACACACACACACACACACACACACACACACGAAAACTATCTCTCCCAGACTTTGTACCCAGACTCTGTGCTAGATCAATTCTTCACCAATTAGCTCAGCTTCCTCTGAACCTAGTGATCAGCCTAAGGTGAAGGCTGAAGGCTTCTCAGCACTTTTCAGACCATGAATTTTGCTGCAGCATACATGTGGCTTTCTAAACTATCCCACATATGCAGCTGCTTTTGAATGTCCTAATTTCCCAAAAAAGTATTACCCCAGCTTCTCCTCCATGACTTAGATGGTCTACTGTGTGTCCCCACCCAGAATCTCTTGCCCCAGGCATCTGTGGTTTGTTGTCCCCTGGTATATATATAAGCAGTGCCTGCCACTTTCCCCATCTGTGTTCCTAGTTAAATGAGACAGAGATGAATGAATTAGTCCTTCAAGTATCCCCCATCCAGGTTTGAACAGATGTACATAATAATTTGCAAATAAGGTCTGCTCTGTTCCCTCCACTTCAAGGGGAACCTAGTGGCTGCTGCTCAAGACCAAGACTGCCACCGTGCTGGGGAGATAGTGAGACAAGGGGGAATGAAGATACCACACACATCTTTTGCCATTTTGGAGATAGCTTTTTTCTTGATTGGGTGTTTGCTTGGGTGCTATAAGCCCTGATTGTTTTTAAGTGCTCTTACAATATTGGTTCTAACAGCTTCTGGTTGTTTTGTTGGTGTTTTTGTCAGAGAATGAGAGCTTGGAGATCCCTAGGGTTTCATTTTGTTCATGTCCCTCTGCTAAAGTCTTTTATTAAGTTTAATAGCTTTTTATGTATATCCCTTAGGCATATGAATGTAAACTTGTCTATAATATGATTATGTATTTGATTACATTGATTGGTTTTTAAATGTTAAATAAACTGTGCGTACTTGACAAAAATATCACTGGTTTGGGTTTATAATACTTTTCATATATCCCTGGATTGAGTTTGCAAATGTCTTATTGAGTTTTTTTTGCATCCACATTCTTAAGTAATATTAATGTCTATTGTTTCTTATAATTTTTTTGTCTGGTTTTAGTGTCAGTATATGTTCACCTCATACAATATATTGAAACATATTCCTTCTTATTCTCTTTTTTGGAAGATATTGTAATATACTGGTAATAATTTTCTTTTGAGTGTTTGGTAGAATTCACCCGTGAAGCTACCTGGGCCTGGGCTTTCCTTTGTGAGAAGTTTTACAATTATTAATTTTATTTCTTTACTTGTAGTTCTATTTGGATTTTCTATTTCATCTTCAGTCAGCTTTTAAAGTTTGTTTATTTCTATAAATTTGTCTATTTTATCTAGGATGTTTAATATTTGACATACAGTTCTTTGTAGTATTCCCTTATAATCCTTTTTTATTCCTAGAAAGGATTTTATTCCTAAAATCCTTTTTTATTCCTAGTAATGTTCCCGCTTTCTTTCCTGGTATTAGTAACTTAATCATCTTTTTTTTCCCCTAGTCTTTTTCTTTTTACTAAAGTTTTGTTATCTTGATTGATCTTTAAAAAAAGTACAACTTTTGTTTTCATTGAGTTTCTTTATTGTTTTCCTGTTTTCTATTTCACTTATTATCCTTATTCTTCATTTTAAATTTCTTTCATTCTGCTTTCTTTTGTTTCAGTTTGTGTTGCTTATTATAGTTTTCTAAGGTAGATAATTAGGTTATTGATTGGAGGCATTTCTTATTTTTCAATGTAAGTATTTACAACTGAAAATTTCACTTTAACACTGCTTTAGCTGCATCTAGTAGAATTTATTATGTTGTATTTTCTAATTTCCTTAGATATTTCTTTCTCGGCCTCATTAGTTATTAAAGAAAATAGTGCTTAGTTTCTACAAATGTCCTTCTTTTATTGACTTATAATCTGTTTTGCTGTGGTCGGAGAGCATATTAATATGTTTTCAATCCTTTCAAATGTATAGGGACTTGTTTTATGTTCTAACATATGGTCTATTCTGAGAGTGTTTCATGTGCACTTGAGAAATAGGGGTATTCTGCTGTTGTTGGATGGAGTTTTCTGTAAATGTCTGCTAAGTCTAGTTAGTTTAGAGTGTTACTCAATTCTTCTCTTTTCTTAATTATCTTCTATACAGTTTTGGATTTGAAATGGGGTATTGATATCACCAATGATTATTGTTGAATTGTGTATTTCTCTTAAATTTGCTCAGTCTTTATTTCATGGATTTGGGGGCTCTGTTTTTAGGTGCATATATGTTTATAAGTGTTATTTACTCTTGATAGACTGATCTTTTTGTCATTACAAAAAAATCCTTCTTTGTTTTTAGTAACAATTTTTGTATAAATAGTATTTTATTTATTAGTCTTAACCTCTCAGTCTCTCTTTTGCTTAGCATTTACATAGTATGTCATTTCCATTCTCTTACTTTCAATTTATTGTGTCTTTGAATCTAAGTTGTGTCTCTTATAGACATGTTATTAGGTCATAGTTTTTAATCCATTTTGCCAATCTCTTTTTAATGGTGTGTTTAATCCATTTTCAGTATACTTAAAGTTATTACTGATAACTAAAGTAAATAGCAATTTTGTTATTTCTTTCTATATCTCATAGCTTTTTCTTTCTTTCTTCATTTATTGCTATTTCTTTTTGCTAAATTGATGTTATATGGTGAACCATTTTTTACTATATTTTTGAGGCTTTTAAAAAAGTGCTTTCCCTGTGGGCTGCAATTAACATCTTAACTTAAAATTATATATATTTAAAGTTAGCAATACTAAATTAAATTCATAATTTGATATGAATTTTTAAAATATATATTTTATCAGTATCAACTTTGCTGTTATGCTTTTATCTCTTCCTCACTACTTTGTGCTATGATGATTATACAAATTACATCTTTATACAGTATATACCTATAAATACTTTTACACTTCTTGCTTTATGCCCTTGTCTTTTACATCAGAGAGAAGAGAGTTAAAAATAAAATATACAATTATACTCTTTATATTTACCTATGTAGTTACCTTTAATGGTGCTCTTTATTTCTGCATGTAGGTTTCAGTTACTATCAAGTGTCTTTTCATTAAATCCTAAGCACATCCATTAGTACTTCTTGTGGGGTACATCTAACAGCAATAAATTTTGTTGGCTTATATTTATCTAGGAATGTCTCAACTTTTCCTTAACCTTTTCAGGAAAATATTTTGGATATAGGATTCTTGGTTGACAGTCATTTTCTTCCATCACTTTGAATATGTTATATCACTGACTTCTGGCTTGCATTATTTTTGTTGAAAATATCAGCTGTTAATCTTGTTTGGGGTTCTGTGTTTTTGATGAGCTACCTTTCTCTTGCTGCTTTGAAGATGAAATGTTTGCCTTTGTTTCTTGACAGTTGGATTTTTGATATATCTAGCTGTGGATGTCTTATTTTATCCTATTTGGAAGTTTATTGAGCTTCTTGAATATGTGAAGGGATGTTTACCATAACTTTTTGTAGTTTTAATCCATTATTTCTTTAAATATCTTTTTCTTCTCTTCTTTTCTTCTATGATTCTCATTTTATGCTTGCTGATGTGCTTGCTAATGTCTGTCTTGCTAAGGTCTCTGAGGTCCTATTAATTTGTCTTCATTATTTTTTCTTTCTGTTGTTCATACTAAACAATCTCAATGGATCTATCTAAAAATTCTCTATTATTTTTTCAGCTCAAATTTCCTGTTGAGCAACTCCAGTAAATTTTTCCATCCAGTTGGTATACTTTTTAAGTCAAAAATTTGTATTTGGTACTTTTAAAAAATATAATTTCTGTGTATTGATATTCTCATTTGTTGGGAAATTGGTATCATGGTTTTCTTTATATCTTTATACATTGTTTCTTTTTAGTTCTTTGAATATATTTAAAATAGCTGATTTAATGTCTCTCTAGTAAGTCTACATCCTTAAGGATATTTTCCATTCACTGTTTTTTCCTGTGCTTGTTGCTCTGTATATGTTGTAATTTGTTTTTGAAAACTGGATATTTAAAACAAATCATTTCGCAATTCTGGAATTCAGATTCCTCTCTTGCTGAGGATTTGGTGGTGTTGCTGCTTGTTTTTTTTGTTTGTTTGTTTGTTTTTTTTTTATTGTTGCTGTTTGTTTAGTGACTTTTTCGAACTGATTTTGTAGAATTTGTATCTTTGTTCCTTGTGGCCATTAGAGTCTCTGTCTCTAAGTAAGAGTTTTCAGAGAACTTCCAGAAAGATCAAATTATGGCTATTTTTTGAGAATGCTGCTGTTGGGGGAGCTCTGAACTTATTTTTCCCCTCCCATGGCTTATCGGTTGCTGGGTTTTCCCATGACTGTGGAACTATTATTTACAAGGCAACTGCAGAGCTAGAGACAGGGTACTTGGAATATAAGAAGTTAAAATGCCATAAAACTTAATGTTCTTACTGAGATTAAATGTTTTCATGAATAAATGGTCCTTGGATTGTTGTAAGCCTTTGGATGATTTCCAGAGTTCTTAAATGTTGATACTTACTTTATTTTTGGTCAATGTTTTATTTAGAATCACATTTTGTGGAGCTCCTTTGATGTCATTTCAAATGATTTTTGACAAAAATGAGTAAGCAATGCCACAGATTATTAATTACCTTTTCAACAAGTGGTGCTTGAGCAATTGAAATTTGTAGGCAAAACAAATAAACAAAAAAGAAACATACAAACCTCAATCTAAACTACCTCACACCTTACACAAAAGTAAATTCAAATTGAATTTTGGAATTTACACTGGACAGTATTCTCCACAGAAACAAACAGGAGAGTATTATATATATGTATGTATGTCTAATAGATACATAAGTTATACACATATGTATATACTTTTACATACACATACATATGTATAAAGCCAATTATAAATTCCAGTTTGAATCTGAAGGTCTAAGAAACAGAAGAGTCGATAGTGTAAGTTCCCATCTGAGTTCAAGCCTGAAAGCAGGAGAAGACTGATGTCTCAGCTCAAAGAAAGTCTGAGAAAGAGAATCCTTCTTACTTCTACCTTCCTATTTCTACCTATTCAAGCCTCTAGTGGATTGAATGAGAACCTCCACATTAGAGAGGGCGTTCTGATTTACTCAGGGCTACAGTTTCAAATATTGATCTTATACAAAAACACCCCTACAGACATATCCAGAATAATGTTTAACCAAATATCTGGGCACCCTGTAGTTCAATCAGGTTGACATAGAAGTATGACCATCATAGAATTAAATGTGAAATATGGTTTTTTTTTTTTTTTGGTAAAAGAATAGTAAATATTTAAAATCTAGGTCTAGGCAAAGAGTTTGTAGACTTGATATTATAAGCCAATCCATACAAAGAAAATAGATACATTTGTCTCATTAAAATTATAAACGTTCACTGTTTGAAACACATGTAAAAAGTATAATAACCAAATTAAAGAGTGAGAGAAGACATTTTTCAAAGCATACATTCAGTAATAAACTGGTATCTAGGATATATTAAAAATAACTCTCAAAACTCAAAATGTAACAAAAGAGGCAATCAAATTAGATAATGGGTAAAATATATGAACTGACACTTCACCAAATAGGGTACACAGATAACAGATATGCAGATGAAAAGATTTCAGCATGCAGGTTAAAATCACAAAGATAGTGATTTTAGTGATCAGCAATGCAGGTTAAAATTACAAAGAGATATCACTGTATAACTATCAGAATAGCTAAAATAAAAAATAAGCGACAACAACATACTGCTGAGAAAACAAAGGATCTGTATTACTCATATATTTGCTCCTTGGAATATAAAATTGTACAGCCCCTTTAGAAAAAGTTTAGAATTTTTTTTTAGTTTCAACTAAGCATGGAGTTATCATATTGCTCTACAATTGCCCTCTTGGACATTTTCTAGATAAATGAAAATTTATAGTCACACATAAACCTGAACATGAATGTTCATAGTAGCTTTATTTATAATGATAAAAAATTGGCATTAGTATAGAAGTGTCTCAACAGGTAAGTGTTCAAAAAAACATGTAACGCACATACCGTATAAAAAAAGCACTAAAAGGGAATGCACTATTGATTCACACTACTATTTAGATGAATCTTCAGGAAGTTATGCTGCGTGAAAAAAGCTAATCTAAAAAGTTAAATATTGTATGATTTTATTTATGTAACTTTTGAAATGACAATATTTTTTAAATAGACAGCAGATTACTGATTGCCAGGGATTAGCTGTGAGGGAACTCTGGTTATAAAAAGGAAACATGAAGGATCCTTCTGATAATGAAACTGTTCAGTATCTGATTCTGGGTGTGGATGCTTTAACTTACACATGTGATAAAATTGTATTTTGTTGAGGATTTTTGCATCTATGTTTATCAAGGATACTGGCTCAAAGTTTTTTTTTTTTTTGTTTCTGTGCCAGCTCTTGGTATCAGGGTGACGCTGGTCTCTTAGAATGAGTTAGGAAAGAATCCTTCCTTCTCAATTTTTTGGACTAGTTTCAGCCGGAATAATACAGCTTTTCTTTCTATATCTGGTAAAATTTATTAGTGATTCTGTCTGGTCCTGGGCCTTTTGTTGTTGGTAGGCTTTTGATTACAGAATCAATTCCAGAACTCATTTTTGGTCTGTTCAGAATTTGGTTTCTTCCTGGTTCAATGCAAATCAAAACCACAACGTGATACCACTTTACTCCTATAAGAATGGCCATAATCAAAAAAATCAAAAAATAATAGATATTGGCATGGATGTGGTGAAAAGGGAACATTTTTACATTCTTGGTGGGAATGTAAACTAGTACAACCACTGTGGAAAACTATGTGGAGATTCCTTAAAGAACTTAAAGTAGATCTACCATTTGATCCAGCAGTCCCACTGGATTGCTGGGTATCTATCCAAAGACAAAGAAATAATTCTATGGAAAAGATACTTGTACACACATGTTTGTAGCTGCACAATTCACAATTGCACAAATATGGAACCAGCACAAATGCCCATCAATCAATGAGTGGATAAAGAAAATGCGGTCTATATATACCATGGAATACTACTTAGCCATAAAAGGAATGAAATAATGGCATTTGCAGCAACCTGGATGGCATTGGAGACCATTATCCTAAGTGAAGTAACTCAGGAATAGAAAACCAAACATTGTCATGTTCTCACTCATAGGTGGGAGCTAAGCTATGAGGACACAAAGGCATAAGAATGGTATAATGGGTTTTGGGAACTCAAGAGAAAGGGTGAGACAGTGGTGAGGAATGAAACACTACAATAAATAAATATCAATTAAAACCAAAAAGGATGAATCAAAGACAGAAATGTAAAACCTAAAACTATAAACATCCTAGAAGATAACAGAAAATACCATTATAGACATAGGTCCTGGCAAAAATTTTATGATGAAGATGCCACAATCAATTGCAACAAAACCAAAAATTAACAAATTGGACTTAATTAAACTAAAGAGCTTCTGTACAGAAAAAGAAATGGTCAACAGAGTAAACAGAAAACCTACAGAATGGGGGGAAATATTTGCAAACTTCGTATCTGACAGAGTTCTAAAATCTGGAATCTATAAAGAATGTAAACAAATTAATAAGCAAAAAACAAACAACCCCAATAAAAATTGAGCAAAGAACATAAAAAGATGCGTTTTGAAAGAAGACATACATACAGCCAACAAGCATATGAGCAGATGGTCAACATCACTAATCATTAGGGAAATGCAAATCAAAACCACCATGAGATACGATTGGAGATTTTTCTTTTTTTCTTTTTTTTTTTTTGAGACGGAGTCTCGCTCTGTTGCCGGGGCTGGAGTGCAGTGGCCGGATCTCAGCTCACTGCAAGCTCCGCCTCCCGGGTTTACGCCATTCTCCTGCCTCAGCCTCCCGAGTAGCTGGGACTACAGGCGCCCGCCACCTCGCCCGGCATTTTTTTATTTTTTAGTAGAGACGGGGTTTCACCGTGTTAGCCAGGATGGTCTCGATCTCCTGACCTCGTGATCTGCCCGTCTCAGCCTCCCAAAGTGCTGGGATTACAGGCTTGAGCCACCGCGCCTGGCCGGAGATTTTTCAAAGAACTTAGAATTACTATTTGACCTAGCAATCCCATTATTGGATATATACCCAAAAGAATAGAAATTATTCTACCGTAAAGACACATGCATACATATATTTATTGCAGTACCACTCACAATAGTAAAGACATTAAATCAATGAAAATGCCCATCAACAGTAGTCTGGATAAAGAAAATGGTACATATACGTGATAGAATACTACACATTTATAAAAAGAAATGAGATCACATCCTTTGCAACCACGTGGATGGAGCTGGAGGCTATTAACTTAAGTAAACTATCACAGAAACAGAAAATCAAATATCGTATGTTGTTACTTATCAGTGGGAGCAAAACGTTGAGTACACGTGGGCACAAAGAAGGAAACAACAGATCCCAGGGCCTACTTGAGGGTGGAGGGTAGGAGGAGGGAAAGGACTGAAAAACTACCTATTGAGTGCTGTGCTTATTACCTGGGTGACAAAATACTCTGTACTCCAAACCCCCATGACATGCAATTTACCTACATAAGAAACCTGCATATGTATCCCTGAACTAAAAGCTAATAAAATAAAATAAATTACAAAGTCCAGTAAAAGATAAGTAAGATACAGTTGATGGAAGAAAAAAATGTATAGAACTAAAATATGCAAGCACATACATTCACACACAGAAAAATGAGTACAAGTAAAATTGTGAAAAATTAAAAAAGATTGGTGGATTTTATCAATGTCAAAATCCAGGTTTTGAAATTATTCTATAGTTTTGCACAGTTACCATTAAGGCAAACTGGGAAAATTGTACAAGGTATCTCATATTTCTTACAACCGCAAGTGAATCTGCAATTATTTCAATTAAAATGAATTTAGAAAAGTTCACTAGGACTTCTAGTTTCAGCTCTGGCATATAAATATATTGGGAGTCATTACTCTCATTTGTTTTTGACAACAGAAAAGCTGAAAACCTAAAAATCAATCACCAAAGATTTGAGGTCACAGAGCAAACCACCTCCCTGAAATCAGGAGAGACAGGCAAATACAAAGAGTCACAGTGCACATCTGCTTACTTGGAGTGGAACCTACAGGAAATATGAACCAGTAGGAACACTTAAATGGCAAATTTGATGAATATATGGGAATATCCAAGAAAAATTCCCTCATGACTCTTACAAGGGTAGGAAATTAATCATTTTGAAATACACCTATAGTGTTCTCCATAACAAAGACTTGCTATCCAAGGAAAAACACCCTACCACAAGCTTTGTTCCAGTGTAATAACAGCAGGCTACAATTGACAGAACTGTAAGACACAACTTCTATTTAAGTAGGTGTTCTTAGGGAAGCCCAAAAGCAAAGGAGGATACAGAAGCAAAGACATTAGAGAAACTTGAAGTTGCTGGCAGATAAAGAAATATTAGGAAAATCCCACTCCTAGCCACGCTGACATAAAATATTATGCTAAAGATCTCTACCTCAGTTCCTGTTACCTGTGTTCAGGTTTTAAATAAAATTTTAAAACCTGCTACAAGGCAAGAAAAAAAGAGTCTAAAGAGAAAGTAAGCATCAGAACTAGACTGAAAAAAGACACAGATTTTGGAATTACCAGATGGGAAATTTACACTAATTTTGATTAATATGTTAAGAGTTCTAATGGGAAAAGTAGACAACATGCAAGAAGAGATGGACAATGTAAGCACAGAGATGGAAACTCTAAAAGAATCAGTGAAAAATGCTAAAAATAAAACACTGTAACATAAATGAAGAATGCCTTTGATAATCTCAGCAGCAGACTGGACAAAGCCAAGGAAAGGATCTGAGGTTGAAGATATGTCAGCAAATATTTCCTAAGTGAAAATGCAATGAGAAAATAGAATAAAAGCCTAATAGAATGTATAAGAGGTTTGGGAAAGTTTTAAAAGGAATAACTTATGCAGAATGCCAGAAGAGGAAGGAAGACAGAATAAAGTGGAATAAAAATTTGAAGTAATATGGCCAAAAGCTTTCCAAAACTAATGATAGACTTAAAACCACAGAATCAGAAATCTCAGAAAAACCAAGCAGAATAAAAACCCACAAATTCTACAAGTACACGTATAATGTCCAAATTGAAGCAAACCAAATACACAGAGAAAATCTAGAAAGAAGACAGCAGTTCAAAATAAAACAAAACACCTAACTTATAAAGGAACAAAGGTAAGAATTGCTTTGGACTTCTTACCAGAAACCATGCAAACAACAGGGTTGGATAAATATTTAATGTTGGAAGAAAAAAAAATCAACCTATAAACTGTATGCTTTTCCCCTAAGACTGATAACAAGGCCAAGATGCCCTCTCTCACCACTTCTATTCAACATAATACTGGATGTCCTAGCTAGTGCAATTAAGTTAGTACAATTATACAAGAAAACAAAATAAAAGCTATGCCAATTAGGAAAATAAAATAAAACTATTTTTGTTTACAGATGACATGATTGTCATTGACAACAAAACTCCTAGAACTAATAACTGATTACAAGATTGCAGGATACAAGGTTAATAAGCAAAAGTAAATTGCTTTGCTAC
Source organism: Colobus angolensis palliatus (assembly GCF_000951035.1). Taxonomy (NCBI): domain Eukaryota; kingdom Metazoa; phylum Chordata; class Mammalia; order Primates; family Cercopithecidae; genus Colobus; species Colobus angolensis. The sequence goes on along the minus strand of NW_012115155.1, from coordinate 11,898,891 downwards.
ACACCATCAACAAACAATGGGATTTTGAAATTTTAAAAAATAGCATTTACAATAGTACCCCAAAATATAATATTTAAGTTTAAATCTAACAAAATATGTACAGTATTTATATGTGAATAACTACAACACTCTGATGAAAGAAATTCAAGATCTAAACAGAGAGATACTCCATACTCATGAATTGGAACACTCAATGTTGTTAAGACATCAATCCTTTCCAACTTGATCTAGATGTAATACAATTCCAATAAAAATATCAGCAAGCCAATTTAGATCTCAACAAACTGATTCTATAGGCAAAAAATCTGGAATAGCCAACACAACACTAAAGAAGGAAAATGAAGCTGGAAGACTCACACTATTTGACTTCAAGGCTTCCTATAAAACTATGGCGATGAAGACAGTGCCACACTGGCAAAAGAATAGACACATAGATGTTCTGAAATAGTCTCACACAGATAGAGTCAATTGACCTTTGAAAAAGCAACAACGACAATTCAATGGAGAATTGACAAGCTTTCAGCACAGACAGTGCTAGAAATATTGGAGGACACACCCATGTGCAAAAAAGAAAAGAAAAGAAAAGAATCTAGCCACAGACCTTACATTTTACACAAAAATGAACTCAATGTTAATCACAGACCTAAATGTAAAATGCAAAACTATAAAACTCCAAGGGATCATACAAGAAAATAAAATAACCTTGGATATGGTGATAAGCTTTTAGACAAAATACCAAAAGCCAGTCAATGAAAGATAAATATGATAAGTTGGATTTTATAAAAATAGTAGAGTTTTTTATTTAGGGGAGGCTTTGGGAGAGACAGATACTGTCTCTGGTAGAATATCAAGAAGTTAGTAATGATGGTCAATTTTAGAGAAAGAAACAGGGAAACTTGATTCAGTGGTAGAAGGGCATCTTCATTTTCACCGAATTCTCTGTTGCACATTGGAAATAATTTCCATATGCATATATTAAATTAATATTTCTAAATTAGGAAACAAAACAAAACATAGATTCTAGTACAGGGTAGAAACATGTGTTGGCATCACAGGCATGCAAAGAAAAGCTCTTAGTATTTGTATCCGCCATAAACTTAACATAAATCAGCAGGGTACTGTGATTGCTAAAAATTGGTGAAATTGGGATTTCCTTAATAGGACTATTACTTTTAAAAACCACACTTTCACTGTATATTAGATAAGGGGAGGATGGTTCTTGGCTCCTCTTTCTTAGGAGAGCTATGTTCAGTTTCAGGATTTTATATAATGAGAAAAAGAACATAAACATGTATTTAGCCTAGGAACTAGTGAATAAATTCAAATGCATTCTCCAACAGTTCTAGAGGTGGGTAGTGATCATTTTGATTTAGAAAATGTGAAAATTGTCACTGGCAAATTGAATGACCTGCTGAAAGTCACAATAGTAGCGGAGAATCTCAGCCCACATCTTCCTGCTATCAGGGCCTGAGGGTTTCTATCCACTCTGCCATGTTGTCTCCAGAGGGATATCGACAAGTGAGAGTTTTCAAGGTGAATGTGCCAGAAATAGAGAGGACCTGGAAATCAGAGGAGGTAGTTGTGTGACAAAGGCACTCTTTTGAGTATTTCAAAGGCCATTCTGTGCTAGTTAAGCTACATGTGATCTGCATGTGTCAAAGGGACAGAAATGGGACAAAGACGTAGAAGCTGTAGGAAAGAAATGTAAACTCAGTACCTGACAAACACACGCACATCTTTTAGGACTTCTCAAGCATTGCGTCTCATGTGAAGCTTATCCTTATTCTCCTCTTGCAAGTAGGACTCGCTACTCCTTTTTGTCCTCCTCTTTTATTATATGAAAGAGCTTGTGTCAGATTGACATTGTTGCTTTTTAAAGTATTTGACAAAATTCACCATTGAAGTTGTCTGAGCCTGGAGTTTTCTTTGGGGAAAGGCTGTTTATTACAAAGTCTTTGGGTAGTGTTCCCTTTTCTCCCTGATATCCTATAACTTAAATGCTACATTGCAAAATTAACAATACTGAAATCTGATAAGGGATAAGATAGAGAAGAAAAAGATTATATACACACACATTCATAAAAATTGAGGTAGAAATACTCATAAAAAATAGTCTTCATTTCTGCAACTGGTCACATAGTCATAGTTAGTATTTATAGCTATCTTTTTCCACTGATCATTACATATTCCATTTTCCCTCTACAAGTGCCTCAGCTGGCTGTGGTTCTTAAGCTGGTGGGGTGACTCAGATTTTTATTCTAGAAGGATCTAGGCTATTAGTAGTCCTGCCTGAATTGGGTTGTTGTAGTTTTTCATTAGTGTTAAACACAGGGCATGGTAGTACTAACAGACAACCTAAGGTATCTGCTGTGTTCTAGACATATTATTCCTTATCTCCATTGTGGAGAATCAGTCCAACATCCACTGTGTAACCAGTGCCAATCACCCAGCCAGTAGAGTAGCTCTGTATATTGCCTGTTGATTCAACACATGAGGAATCCAAAGTGGCCAGATAGCAGTCTTGACTTCATTGTTATGTTTCCATGTCTTACTCTCTGTGTTCATGTGTTCATGTGTTCATGTCTTAGTCTAGAGTAGTAGCTACTTCTTTCTCACTAGGTCCAATCAGCAGAATGTCATCCATGTAATAGACTAGTTTGATAACTTGTGGAACAGAGAGGTGATCAACATTCCCACAAACTAGATACTGACATAGGGCTGGAGGGTGGATATACCACTGAGGTAGGATAGTGAATGTATGTTACTGGACTTGCCTGTTGAAAGCAAACTGCTTCTGGTGGTTTTTATTAAGAGGGGTAGAAAAAAGTATTGACAAGATCAATAACTGCATGCCAGGTGCCAGAGGATGTGTTAATTTGCACAAGCAATGAAACCACGTCTGGTAAAGTGGTTTCAATTGGGGTTATTACTTGGTTAAGTTTACAGTAATGTACTTTAATTTTCCAAGATCCATTTTTCTTCTACACAGGCCAGATGAGTGAGTTGAATGTGCCATCTCTGCATCCTTCAAGTCCTCGATGGTGGCACTAATCTTTGAAATCCTATCAGGAATGCAGTATTGCTATTGCATTACTATTTTTCTAGGTAGAGGCAATTCTAATGGCTTCTACTTGGTCTTACTTACCATAATAGACCTCACTGCATAGGTCATGGAGTTGAAATGGGGACTGCTAGTTGCTGAACATGTCTATTCTAATCACACGTTCTGGAATTCAAGAAATAACCACAGGATGGGCTCAAAGGCCCACAAGGCCCACTGTGAGATGAACCTGAGCTAAAACTTCATTAATCACCTGACCTCCGCAAGTCCCTACTCTAACTGGTGGACCACAGTGATGTTTTTGCTCTCTTGAAATCAGCATCAGTTGAGAGCCAGTGTCCACTATTCTTCCCTAAAATATGGTTCTTTCTTTTTCCCCGGTGATGATGACCTTGGTAAAAGGCTATAATCTATTTGCAAAAGACGGGGGAAATATTAGCAGTATAAATTTCTGGAAGTGTAGCAGAGTCCTTCCTCAAGAGACCCAGCCTCTTGTTCATTAAAGTGGTCCTGGGTCTGTAAACTGGCACAATTCTGGGAATTGATTAAGGGGTCATGACTCTGTGTTTTTGTGATTCAAGTTAGATTTTAGTTCACTTGACCTAGAACTCTCTTGCTTGTACAAATCACATAAGAATGTAATAGTCTGCTCATCTTTTCACTTCTAAGAACACCATGATCATTTAGCAAATGCCACAGGACTCTGAGAGTCCGACTATTCTGATGATTGCTGTGATTTTGCTGTCCATTATGGCAACCACACCCACCTTGCCTTTGGTTATTAAGTGCCACCACTTGACCCCTGCTACCCTGGGATCCAATTAATTTCATCGCATCTGGGTTTCCCAATTCTATGGCACTAGTTCCCACTGTAATTTCTACCCTACAGGCAAGAACAACCACAGAGCTCTTTGAAGATGCTAGAGTTCCCCTTATAAATTTATTTCACAATCCGGGTGAAAAGTATGTCCTCTGGACCCTCTCAGCATGGGTGAGCAGGTCTTAAATAATAAATCCACCCTAACATTTCAATCTCTTAAGCCTTTAAATTCTTTCCTCTGCAGTACACCAGGACAAGTCTGCCTTTTTTACTTTATTTACTGCAAACCAGCTTTTGGTCCATGTTTTGGTCAACCAACCAAACAAATGGTTAGAGCTGCAAAATGAAGTTCAGAATCTCTGCTTAGTGGAACATACTTATAAATTTGGCCTGATCCAAGTTAATTTCTACCATTTTCCCACATCTCTGCATTCATTTCTATATATATATTCCCTGTTACTGTTGGCATAAATTGGAAAAATCAAGTAGTTCTTTTGAAGTGTAGTACACCTTCTCACGGGCGCACTCTGCGCCTCTCTTTTAGGACTTGAGTCTAGTCCTAAAATCTAGTCTTTTAGGACTAGATTAAAGTCTGGAACCAAAGATGAATGCAAGAAGAGGGGTCCTGGGAGACTCAGAATTATCTTGTAAGGCACCTATCTCAGGGGCGCTATAACAGGTTTCTCAGGCAATGTAGGGTTTGTCTCCTCAGACAGGGGTTGAGTGACTGCTTCTACTGGCCAAAAAAGACTTGTCAGAATTTAAGGACATGTTAAGAATCCAAAATGACTGTACTAATGTATAATGCCATCATCAGCAGTATGTCTTATTTCAGCTTTCAGAGTCTCATTTATTTGCAGTTAATACCATCATTTTAATAGCACCTACCTTGAGAAGTTGATAAATTTGCATTATAATTCAGCCACTCGCCAGATGAGATACTAGGTGTGGTTTTCAGCAATCTCAGCTCTGCGGCTTCAGGAAATAGGGTCTCTTTCAGGGAAGACATAGAAACCTCCAGGTCATTTATACAGTGTTAGATCTGGAAATTAGAATCTCTGAGCTCATCCTTGTCTTTTCCCACTTTGTTCAGTGCAATTAGAAGCTATCAGTCAATCTCATTATACTTGTCAGTTTGACAAAAAAAATGTCCTAAGGTATCAAATATAGTCACCTGGAATTTTGCCTCTTACAGGTATTCAATTAGGAGTGTCTAGTGGTGATATTTTGTGTATTTCTATTGCCACATCACACTATGTACTGTTAGTGTTCTCCTTACTACTGAAAACAGAATCATGAGTGCCTTTATATCTAATCAAATCAGAGGACTAACTCCAGAAACTCCAGAATCAACTCAGAAAACTCATCTTTGAGATTCTTTTTCTCCTCCAGTTTTTAAATAGATTTAGTTGTTATTGTTGTTGTTGTTATTGAGTAGTGAGTTCCTCATATATTTTGGATATTAGCCCTTAGCCAAAGTATGCTTTGAAAATATTTTTTCCCTCAATCCATGGGTTGTTTCTTCACTCTACTGATTGTTTGCTTTACTATGCAGAAGCTTTTTGGCTTCATGTAATCCCATTTGTTTATTTTTCCTTTTATTGCTTGTACTTTTAGGGTTATATCGAAGAAATCTCTGTCCAGACCAATGTCATGGAGTTTTTCCCAGGTTTACTTTACTTTAGCTTTAGGTCTCATGTTTAAGTCTTTAATTAATTTTGAATTAATTCTTGTATAAGGGCTGAGATAAGGATCTATTTTCCTTCTTCTGTATATGGATCTTCAGTTTCAGCCAGTAACAGGCTGTTTTGATTACTGTAGTTTTGTAATATATTCTGAAATTCAGTAGTGTGATGCATATAACTTTACTCTTTTTGGTTAAGATTATTTGGCTATTTACAGTCTTCACAGTTACATATATATTTCAGGATTATTTTTTCTGTTTCTGTGAAAAATGACGTGGGAATTTTGTTACAGATTACGCTGAATCTATAGATTGCTTTGGATAGTATGGATATTTTAACAATATTAATTCTTCCAATCCATGAACATGATATATATTTCCATTTACTTGTGTCATCTTTAATTTCTTTCATCAATGTTTCATAGCTTTCAGTATGCAGATATTTCAATTTCTTGATCAAATTTACTTCTAAGTATTTTTTGATTTTATTGTAAATGGGATTTTTTTCTTAATTTCTTTTTGAGATAGTTTGTTGTTAGTGTATAGAAACACTACAGATTTTTGTGCATTGATTTTGTATCCTGCAACTTTACTAAATTTATGAGTTCTAACAGTTTTTGCTGGCATTTTCAGGATGTCTACACTCTTATGTTCATTTCAGCATTATTTACAATAGCCGAGATACGGAAACAACCTAACTGGATTAAATTGGATGAATGGATTAAAAAATCAGTGGATGAACAAATTTTGAAAAATATGGTAGAGATACACAATGGAACATATCATCCAGTTTTAAAAAGCCAGAAATTCTGTCATTTGCAACAACATCTTGTATCCTGCAAATGAGGATCCTGCAAATGAGGATGCAAAATGAGGTCATTATGTTAAGCATAATAAGCCAGGCACAGAGAGACAAACACCATGTGATTTCATTTGCATGTCGAATCTAAAATATATGGACTCAGAAGTAGAGAGGAGAATGGTGATTGGCAGAGGCTGAGTGTGTTGGGGGGAAAACGTGGGGAAGGATGGACGGGGAAAGGAAAGACGTTGGTTAACAGACACAAAGTTACAGTCAGCTAGGAGGAATAGTTCTAGTGTTTGATTGCATAGTAGGGTGACTATAGTTAATAATAATATATTGTGCATTTCAGAATAGTGAAAAGAGAGGATTTTAAATGTTCTCACCACAAGAAATGATAAATATTTGAGGTGATGGACACACTAATTGCTTTGATTTGATCATTCTACCATATACATGTTGTCAAAATATCACTTTATATATATAAACCATCATTTGTCAACTGAAAATAAAATAAAACAACAAAAAAACTGTGTTCCTTTGGTTCCTTTAAAGACTTAGGTAAGAGTTGATGCTCCAGTCTTTAGTCTGAATTCCACAGGGCAGCAGGCTGGAATTTAGGCAGAGTTTCTACATTCCAGTCTTCAGGAGAGTTCCCTCTCCTTCACTAAACCTCAGTCTTTGTGCTGAAAGCCTTCAACTAATTGGGTGAGACTTACCCACATAATGGAGGATAATTTGCTTTACTCAAATTTACTCAAAGTCTAGTGATTAAAATATTAATCGTATATAAAATATCTTCACAGCAATATCTAGACTGGTGTTTGACCAAACAATTGAGCACCATAACCTAGGCAAGTTAACACATAAAATCAATCACAGACAGGAAGACAGGAAACTAAATCTTTTTTGTCTTTCTACTTCCAGAGCCTTGAAAGTGTCTAGAAAATAGTAGGTATGAAATAAATGTGTATTTATTAATTAGTAAATAGTCTATTGCCTTTCGATTTAATAATAACTTTTCAAGGCAATGAGTTTCCTGTTTCTGTTTCCAGAGATGGGGACAAATATTGAGTGATTGTGAGAGGAGAAGTTAAGCATACCTGCTTAGAGAAAGTTTATGATTACTGGACATTCTAGAGTGTGAAGAATTTTATTCTTTGTGGAATATGCTAGGATATTTTTTACTTCGTTCCATATGTGCCAAAAGCTTAAAAATCTTCATTAGAAAGGAGTATGAAGCAGGATGAGCTATGAAGCAGATTTAGAAACCAAAATTAATGACAAGTTGCTCACAAGCCCCTCACCTGTCTCACGTCTCTTTTAAGCGATCACGTGTTCTCCGTGGGAGCATATGCACAGGGTGTATGTCTTTTCCTCTCTGTGTACTTTCTTTGGTGTCTTTTTCGCTCCCTGTACTGTATTTGAAAACCTGTCTGGAAGGGATATTGGAATAGCAATGAGGAAGGAGCTGCCAGGTTTGGTGATTCATTTCTATATAGCCTGAGGCCATTTTTATTCCCAGGAGCCCACACAGAAATCATGATCTATGGCTGTTTCCTCCTCTCTGTGCATCCCTGCCTCCAGGAAAGAGAGTCAGGGAGGACTCAGTGAAATCTTAGGGAAATGTAAGAGTATAAGGAATGCGGAGGGTCTCCTCCCCACCTGCAAATATCTCCACTCCCCTCAAAGAGAACTATCTTGAGAAAACAGTCAGGTATTATAGGGTTTGTGAAAACTCATAATCCTGAAACCTTTTATAGCCAATGTTCCCCAATAAATACTGAAAGACGTTGGCAAGGAAGCTTGTGGCTATACAGCTGGAAGATGGAGAGAACTGTAAACACACAGACTAAAGAGAAAACTTCCTTGGCTGGCCTGAGGGGAGGGAAGAATTATCTCATCTGCTTGTTCTGGGAACAACGCATTGGCTACCATCTGGAAGTTGAACTGGTGAGATCTGACAACGCATTACCAGGAACAAGAAGACACGATGGTAGACAGAACTCTTACCCTCTGGAATCATGCTTTCCAAACAGAAGAGGCACCTACTTTTAAGTGAAAAGTGCCCCTCCCACCTAAGTTCTTGATCATTAGATGAACTATAAGGAATATCCATGCATTGGCAGCTTATGTCCCTGCATTTTAATTTGAGTTCTAACAAGGAATCACTGTGAACCATGGCCAGGTGGGAAGAACATGGGAAATGGGTTCTGACTCTCAGATCCTAGAGAAGTTGGAGATCTTCTACCCCTCAGCTTTCTCAGTTCCAAAGTGAGCAGGTGAGACTGGATGAGTTGTAGAGCCCCACGGAGTTGAGCTCATCTATGTCTGTGACTTGCCATCTGGAAGAGTCAGGTAAGGACTAAGAAGGAGCCGGACCTCAGGATGCTGAGCATTGTGTGTCTGTCCCACAGGATCCCCTCCCCTCCCCTCTCTAATCTTCTCCCCTAGAAGGGCAGACCCTAGAGTATCCCCAATAAATCCTGCTGGTGTCCATGCCTGTGTATTATTGATAGGTGTCACCTGTGACTTGCCTTTAACCAGGAGAACATGGCAAACCGGAGCTGGAGGCTCCCCCTTGCTGGCTTTGGAGAAGCAAGCAGCCACATAGTGAGAGGGCCCAGGGAGGCCACATGGCAGGGAACTCTAGGAGCTGAGAGTGGACACTGACTGACATCCAGCAAGAAAACAGGACCTCGGTCCTACAAGTGCAGGAATGTAACTCAGCCAACAACCTCAAGGTAGTGAATATTTCCCCAGTCAAGACTTTGATGAGAGGCCAAGCCCTGGATTGCAGCATGATGAGACCCTAAAGGAGAGGACCCAGCTAATCTGTACCTGGGCTTGTGAGTTACAGAAACTGTGACATGACAAATGTTTTGTGACTTAACAAACTTCTCCCTAAGTTGCTAACATTGTGTTTATTTATTATGCAGCAAAAAGTTCTAATACATCTGCCTTTCTCTGTGCCTCATTTGGAATGGGTTCCCTTCCCTCTGACTTCCAGAGGAACCCAACTTCCGTTGGGTTCAGTCAGTGGAAGCACTAGGAGATCAGAGGGTGAGAAGTGAAGGAAGTTTGGGAATTCCAGCTCCCTTCCGTCTGTACAAGCAGCCCTCTCCATATGGCCACCTTCTTTGGAGTTAGGAAACTGTTTTCTTCCTTTGCTCTGCCAGGCTCTCCTGGCTGTTGCTACTTCCCCAAGAATACCTGACCATTCCTTATGCTTTATCTGTACCTTCACCACACTTTTTGCAAAGAGTCCCTTTATTAACCTTTCCACAAATAACCCAGATAGATGAGTCACCTGCTTCCTGATGGGTCCTGACCAACACAACAAGGCTTCAAGGAGACATATCACATGAGCTCCTTTCCTGCCCCCAACAGATGGAAAGAGGAAAATGAAATTAAACATCCACTACAGGCAGACTTTGTGCACATAGATTGGTGGATAATTATTAAACTACTTTTTGCACAACCTTGAAAAAATTGACTTGGGATTTGAAACATAGATGCTGATGCCTTCTATTAATAGAGGCCAACTTTGGCCATTCCTGTAAGAAAATTAATGATATACAAATTTCTAAATTAAGACCACATTTTTATGTGTATAGTAAAAACTGAGCACAGAAGAGGAAAATGGCTTTACAGACTCTGTTGATTTGGGATGAAATAAGCTTATTGCATGCTTGCTGCTGTGGTGGAGTGTCTCACATTGTATGATCTTTGTCACAGATGTCACTTATTGGGCATCGAACATGGACACATTGTGTGGTGCTCCAGTGCCTGCCCTGTACTCACCTAGCCTTGCAGAAAGGAGGTGGTTGAGCTCCTTTGTCCAAATTCACCAACAGACTGGTTGGCAGACCTCTGTTTAAACCTGGCTGTCTGACTCCCACTTTGTGTTCAGTACCAATGGACCAATTCACATTATTACACAGTTCGCCCAAAGAAAGGGAGGGTTTAGATTAGGCCTTGGATTGTGAAATGGGAGACTATTGTTTATTCATAAAGGCAGTGATTTCCATCTCAGTGAAAGCTACTTGAAACAGATAATGTGCCTTTTATATAGACACATAAATAGGTCCCTGTTCAGGAATACACCATCATTCTTTCCTGTTGTCTGTGATAAGCTGAGATGTATTTTCAGGCCTGACATGTGCCATAAGAAGCATGCATTAGCACATTTTGTGTCTTTTTATCATGGTGCCTATTGACTCAAGGAGAAAATGTTGCCTATTAAGTTTTACATGAACTAGAAACCCAATCACTCATTAAGAAATGATTAACTTAATCCTAGCACTTTTGGAGGCTGAGGTGGGCAGATCACGAGGTCAGGAGTTTGAGACCAGCCTGACCAACATGGTGAAACCCTGTCTGTACTAAAAATACAAAAAGTAGCCTGGCATGGTGATGTGGACCTGTAATCCTAGCTGATTGGGAGGCTGAGGCAGGAGGATAGCTTGAACCCGGGAGGTGGAGGTTGCAGTGAACCGAGATTGCGCCATTGCACTCCAGTTTGGGCAACACAGTGAGACTCCATCTCAGAAAAAAAAAAAAAGATTACATTTGACATTGCCGCCAATGGCAGAGGGTACACTGCTGTTGCTGTTCTTGCTACTGTTTTTATTTTTCCTAATTGTTCATTTAAAAACAACTTATGAAGCAAAGCCTTTGGCTTCTGTTATGTGGAGGCTGAGACAGATGCAGCCCATGGCAACATCTCACCAAAACACACAAATTTTAGGACATGGGCTTATCTGTGGTAGTCAACAGTTTATCCTGGAGTCATTCTCAAACCACGAGAGGATGTGAAAGGAGTAGATACGTTGTCTTTCCTCCATTATGCTCCTCCCCTGCCTCAAGTGTCCCCAAGGGATTAGACTCAATGACATGGGTGTCATTTTTGGGATGAGCTATCATTCTTACATGAGCATCTGTCCCAACACGTAACAAATAGCTTGTGTGGCTCAGTTTTCTGGGATGTGGGTAGCTAACACAAGGCTTCCAGAGGACCTGGGCCAGGATATTTAGGGACCAGATGTTTTCCCAGAACTCTGGGGGCAAGGACCACAAGTATGGGCTTCCCTGCAGTACAGCTGGAGGTAGGAGGTAGGCTAGTCTAGGTTAACTTACCACAGATCAATCCATCAAATGGAAAATTCATCATGTTTCCTGACTCTACCAATGTCCTACAAAGCTTTTTTCACTCAGCCATTTATGACGATAACAGGAACTCACGTTAGAAGTGTTGGTAAAGACCAGTAGGCTATGGATGTTAGGGCACAGAGTGTGTGGGCATAGGCATTTCTCCCTTAAATCCAATTTTCACATCTCTGTCCTAACCTCTGGCCGTGCTTCCCCTCTCTGTTTCTCAGTTCTCTCTCAGTTTTCCCTCTTTCTGTCCTTTATCTGCCTAATTCCCTGTCTGACCCTAGGAATCTCCTTTTCCTGTGTGACCCATTCATTCCCAAGGAGGGTAATGTAGGCATCCTGATCCCTTGTAGGTCTCCTTCTTATAAATCTACTTTAGAAAAATATGTAATTCAGCCTCTGTGCTAATGTCCATCCCTGGGTCTGAGCCTCCTTGTTACCTTGTAAATCACACTTGGAAAAGGATTATTTGATTTATGATCTTGCTAAAATCATGAATGACAAGCAGATGTACCAAATGGAGTAGTCATATTATCAGAAAAAATTATCTATATCGATTGTGAAGAAATACTGTATAATTATTTTTCTTGTTAAAAATCGATTAAATAGAGTACTTTGGGCTCCAAGGAAGAGAAACGTGATTCATATTGGATTGAGCAATAAGGGATTTCATTGGTTCACAGCACAGGAAGTGGCATGGTCAGTTGGAATTCATGTATAGTTTCATCAAGGGACCTCTCTTGGCTCTTCTCAGTCTGGATTCTTCCTCTTTGTTTTCAGATGGCTGCAGCAACAGCCAGGGTCCCCAGCTTTCCAATATATTCAGAGTTCCATCTTAATAGTAAGAGGCTTTCCATCCTGCAGGTGGACACAACCTAAATTACCTGTTCCCTGGGGCTGTCCATCTTCCTGTCTCAGTGCATTCAAGGATGGGATTTTAGATACAAAGACACTTTTCGATGGGCTCTGTTGTTTCAGTCAGACCCATGCCTCTCCACACCCTCTCCCTGTGCTCTGCTCCTTACACACCCCGTGCCCACCGGCACCCTTTACTCAAGTTCTACTGTGTCCTAAATTCCCAAGGGCTTCTACTCATCACTGTAAGCAACACAAAACAAACACAGCAAACAATCCTAGCACCAAGCTGGTTTGGATGCTTTAAAGTATAGGTACCTCACCCAGTAATTTGCTGCCACACTTATTCTTATTCTAGTGGCTTTTACTATTTATATTCTGTACTATGCATTGACCACGTATTACATTAAATTGTAACACTTTTGTATCCTAAAGTGTGTGTATGTGCGTGCGTGTGTGTGTGTGTATTCTCTAGGGTTTTCTATGTACAAGATCATGTAATCTGTAAGTAGAGATAGATTTGCTTCTTCCATTCTATCTTGATGCATTTTATTCCTATGATTTTCTTTCCCAATTGCCCTGGTTAGCCCTCCAGTATAGTGTGAGGTGGACGTGGCGAGAGGGAACATCTGCGACTTGTTCCCATTTTTAGATTTAGGTTTTTCATAGAGTCTCTTTTTCAAGATGAGGAAGTTACTTTCAGTTCTTATTATTGCATCTTTTTAATCTCAACAAGATTGTGTTAAATCATTTTTATGTATCTATTGGGATGAATATATGGATTATATCCTTATTCTATTCTTATTATTTCTTAAATTGACTTTTCAGATGTTATACCAAACTCACATTTCTGAATAAACTGTACTTCATTATCATCTTTTTATATATTTCTGGATTCATTTTGCTACTATTTTGTTGAGGTTCTTTGCATTTATATTCATGAGACATTGGTCTGTAGATTCCACTTCTTGTGATGTCTTTGTTTTGTTTTCATATTAGGGTAATACTGGTCTCATATAATGAGATGGAACGAGTCCTCTTATTTTGGAAAGAGTTTGTGAAAGATGGGGATTAATTCATCTTTGAGTGTTTGGTGAAATTCACCAGTGAAGCCATCTAGACATGATCTTTTCTTTGTGGGGTATTTTAAATTACTCATTCTGTATCTGTTGTAAGTTTATTTCATTTTCTCTTTTTTCTTGAGTCAGTTTTGTAAGGTTCTTGAGTCAGTTTTGTAAGTTAACTCTTTCTAAGAATTTATTCATTTTATAGGCTACCTTTTTTTTTTTTTTTTTGCCAGAGACTTCTTCATACTACTACTTCCTTATAATCTCTGTTTCTCTAAAATTTTATTTATTTAACTAAAATTTTTTAGAGGCAGAGTTTTTGCTGTGTTGCCCAGGCTGGCTTTGATGTCCTGGGCTTAAGTGATCTTTGTACCTCAGCCTCCTGTGTAGCTGGGTCTACAGGTACCTGCCACTTAGCCTAATCTCTGTTTTTGTTTTTTAAAGAAATGTCTGTAAAGTCAGCAAGGATGTCCTCTCTTTTATTCTTAATTTTATTATTTTGAGTCTGTCTTCTTTATTCTTGATCAGTCTTGCTAAAGAATGGTTAACTTTGATCTTTTCAAAGGTACAGTTGTTGATAGTGTTGATTTTCTCTACTATTTTTATGCTGTCTGTTTCATTTAAACCCAATCACATATTTATTATTTCCCTCCTATGCTTGCTTTGGGTTTAGTTTGTTCTTCTTTTTATGGTTTCCTAAGGTTGAAAGTTAACCTATTGATTTTACCTCTTTCTTACTTTAAAATTTTTTATTATGTGTATTTAAGGCATACAACATGAGGTTTTGGCATAATATAGTAAAAATGATTGCTATAACAAGCAAATGAACTTATCCATCACAAACACAAGGTTACCTCTTTTTGGTTTATGTGGGTGTGTAGTAAGAGCACCTAACATGTACTTTCTTGGTAAATTTCCGTTATGCAGTACAATATTATTGACTGCAGTTCTCATGTTGTACATCAGATTTGTAGGCTTATTCATCCTGGATAAATACAACTTTATACACTTTGATTTACGTCTTTCCATTTTCTTGTGCTCCCCTAACCACCATTTGACTCTGTTTCTATGTATTTGACTCTTACTTTTTTAATATGCATTTACAGTTATAAAATTCTCTTTTAGCTGCATTTTATAAGTTTTGGTGAATTTTTCTTTCATTGGCCATCTACTTCGAAGTATTGTCCAATTTTACTTCTGATTTATTGTTCAATTTGTTGGTTATTTAAGAGTATGTTATTCCTTGCCACATGTTTGTGAATTTACCAAATATTCTCCTCTTATTGATTTCTGATTAATTCCTTGTGGCAGGAAAACATATTTGTATAATTACAGTTCTTTTAAATTTATGGAGGCTTTTATGTAGACTAGCATATGGTTTATGCTGGAGAATATCTCATATGTTCTTGAAGACAATATATATCTTGCTGCTATTGGGTGGAATGTTCTGTCAATGTTTGCCAGCTCCATTTGTTTTATAATGTTGTTCAGGTCCTCTACAGTGTCGTCTTTCTTTGCTGATCTTATGTTTAGTTATTATAGCTATTATTGAAAGTGGATTACTGGAGTCTCCATCTGTTGTTAAATTGTCCATGCCGTTCTTCAATTCTGTCAGGTTTTTCTCTCCTGTATTTTGGGATTGTACTGTTTGTTAAGTGCACATGTATTTGTAATTGTTAGATCTTCAGTCAGTCAATCTTGACTGATTATTTTTTCTTTTTTTGACAGTTGTTATTTAGTTTTTCTTTCATAATCATAAACTTAACACTGCAATCCAGCTAGGCATGGAAAACACGGAACCCAAAGGGAACTACAGTGAGAACACAAAGATTCTAGGATACTGTGAGCAAATGGGGTGGAGGGGTGCTCTCCTGAGCTACTGAAGGAATGATCTGTGGTGAAGATAAAACACAAGTTAAACTTATTCGAGTTGTCCACAGTCAGCAACGGTGATCTCCTTGCTGGTCTTGCCGTTCCTGGACCCAAAGCACTCCATGGTCTCCACAATCTTCATACCTTCTTTCATTGTGCCGAAGACTACATGCTTGCCATCCAACCACCCACTCTTGGCAGTGCAGATGAAAAAATGGGAACCATTTGTGTTGGGTCCAGCATTTGCCATGGACAAGATGCCAGGACCTGTGTGCTTTAGGATGAGGTTCTTATCATCAAATTTCTCCCCGTAGATGGACTTGCCACCAGTCCCATTATGGCATGTGAAGTCTCCACCCTGACACATAAACCCTGGGATTATTCTGTGAAAGCAGGAACCCTTATAACCAAATCCTTTCTCTCTAGTGCTCAGAGCATGAAAATTTTCTGCTGTCTTTGGAAGCTTGCCTGCAAACAGCTCGAAGGAGACGTGGCCCAAGGGCTCGCTGTCAACGGCAATGTCGAAGAACGTGGTGGGGTTGACCATGGCTGATAGTACAGGGCTACTGGCAGCGGCGGCATCTAAAAAGTCTTTAGTAACATTTTTGTTGAAGTCTATTTTGCCTGTTGTTATTATAGACATTTCAACTTTCTTTGCTTATTGTTGGTGTGTTACATTATGTCTCATGCTTTTACTTTAAATCTGTTTATTTCTGTTAATCTAAAGTGTGTCTCATGTAGAAAATATATACATAGACATTGTTTTCGTTTTTTATGCATTGTGTAAAACTGTTTTTTAATTAGGCTGTTTCATTAATTTGCAGTTGATGTCATTACTGACAAGGTAAAATTTACTTTTGTCATTTTGCTATGTGTTTTTTATGTGTCTTATTTCTTTGTTTTTCCATTGCTGCCTTACTGACTTCTTTTGTCTTAAATACAAATTTTCTAGTGTCGCATTTCAATTCCCTTTTTGTTTCCTTTATTATGAGTTTTGAGTTAGTCTTCATGGTCACCCTGGATATGACAGTTAACATCTTAATTTATAGCAAACTAACCTGAAGTAATACTAACTTAATTCACTCGTATATCGACACTTTGCTCCTGAATGACTCCATTTCTTCTCTACTGCTCAGTGCTATTGTTGTTATACAATTACATCTTTATGCTGTCTAAATTAATCAACACAGCATTCTAACAACTGCTTCACACTGCTGTCTTTTACATCAGACAGGAGAAGAATTACAGAAAAATACATTTACTTCTTTCCTTCTGACTTGCATGACTTTTATTTCTTTCTCTTGTCCAGTTGCTCTGGCTAGAACTTCCAGTACACGTTGAATGGCAGTAGCGAGAGTTAACATCTTTGTCTTGTTCCTGGCCTTAGAAGAAAAGCCGCTGGGTTTTCACTGTAGAGTAGGATGTTGGATGTGGCTATGACCTTTATTGTGTTGAGGTATATTCCTTCTGTACCTAATTTTTTGAGTGCTTTTTTTTTTTAATCCAGGAAGGATGTTGAATTTCATCAAAAAATTTTTCTGTATCTTAGATATAATGTTTTTGAGACAGATTTTTTTAAACATTCTTTTAATTTGATATATCACATTTATTCATTTATTATTTATTCATGGTAAACTATCCTTGCATCCCAATGATAAATCCTATCTGATCATGGTGTATGATCCTTTTAATGTGTTGTTGAACTTGGTTTGCTAGTATTTTGTTGAGGATTTTCTGCATTTTGAATCTCACTTTTGGGTGTTTATCCAAACAAAATAAAATCAGGATCTCAAAGAGATGTCTGCACTACCCGGTTCATTGAAGCACTATTCACAATAGCCCAGATATGGAAACAGCCTAAGCATCAGTTGATGGATGAATTGATAAAGCACATGTGATGTGTATGGAATATACATTCTATTCAGCCTTAATAAGGAAAGAAATTCTGCCATTTGTGACAACACAGATAAACAGGGAGGGTATTATGCTAAGTAAAATAAAGCAGACACAGAAAGACAAATACTTTATGATCTCACTTCTATGTGAAAAAGTCAAACTCATGGTAATAGAATAGCATGGTGTTGTCAGGGCCTGGGGGTGGTAGAAATGGGGAAATGTTGATCAAAGGGCATAAACTTGTAGTTATAAGATGAATAAGTTCTGGAGGCATAATGTACAGCTGGGTGACTATAGTTAATAATAATAATGTATCATCTACCTGAAATTTGCTGAAAGTAGATTCTCACCACACACTCAGAAAAGAAAACTCTGTGAGGTGGTGGATGTGCTGATTAGCTTGATTGTGATAGGCAATTCACAATGTATACATCTATCAAAACATCACACTGTACACCTTGAATGTACACAATTTGTGGTTTTCAATCATACCTCAATAAAGCTGAAACATACATTTACGCTGTTCTTTATATTTACACATAAAATGTAGGTATTTTCTGGTGCTCTTGTGTCCTTTGTGGACATTTGAGTGACTTTATAGTATCCTTTCAAAGTAGCCTGAATTACCCCCTTTAGTATTTCTTTGTAGGGCTAGTGACAAATTGTGTTTTTGTTTATCTGCAGATGTCTTAATTTTTTCCTGTTGTTTTGAAAAATATATTTTCTCAATGGAGAATTATTGGTTTATAGTCTTATTTCCCCAGAACTTTGAATAAGGCATCCTGCTTCCCTCTAGCTGCCATGTCTTTTGATGATGAGACAGCTGTTAATCTTACTGAGGAAGCCTTGCCCATGAGGAGGTCTCTTTTTTCTCTTTCAAGATTCTGTTAATGGTTTGATGTGTTAGGATATGCATCTCCTGAATTTATGTTACTTGGAGTTATTGAGCTTTTTAGACACGTCCATTAATGTTTGTCATTATATTAGAAAGATTCTGGCCACCATTCCTTCAAATATTTTTTCTGCACTCCTATCTATCCACCCCCCTGCTGGGATTCTGATTATGTGTATCACACCTGGTGGATGATGTTCCACAGGTCTCTGACACTCTGTCCCTTCTTCTTCATTCTTTCTCTTTCTCTTCCTTAGATTGTATGATCTCATTTGATCTATCTTCAAGTTCACCAATTCTTTCTTCTCCAGCTCAATCTGTTGTTGAGGTCCTCTAATGATTATTTTATTTCAGTTACTGTACTTTCAAATTCTAGAATTTGTATTCACTATTTCATTTTAATATCCCTCTTCATTGATAATCTCTATAATATCTCTCTGCATTAATAATCTCCATTTGATGAGACTATTGTTATATTTTTCTTCTATTATTTACACATGGTTTCCTTCAGTTTCCTGACTATAGTTGTAATAGTTAATTTCAGTGCTTTTTTTTATTTTGTTTTATTTTGTTTTGTTTAGAAACCTCAGCATCCTAATAGAAAGTATCTGTTGACTGCTCTCCCCATCCCCGTTGGTAGCCCATACTGTCCTGTTTCCTTGTATGCTTCATATAGTTTTGTTGAAAGTGGGACATTTTAGATGGTGCAAGGTGGCAACTTTGGAGGTCAGATCCCTCTCTCTCCCACTCCAGAAAACAGTTGGTTGTTGCTGCTGTTCTCGTTTTGTTTCTATTATTGCTGTTTGTTTATTAAGTAACTTTCCTGCACTAATTCTGTGGAGTCTGAATTCTCTGTAGTGTGCAAGCAGCGAACTCTTTGCTCAGTTACCTTAGTGGTCAGGCAATAATTGAACAGAGGTTTCCTTAAATTGCTTGAACTGATAAGCCTTTGCCCTTCTGCGGAGGCACCTTGTGCGACTGCTGAGGCACACTGGCAACATGAAGACAGTCTGTAACGGCCTGTGCGGCTCCTCAAGGGTAGCTGCAGGTGAGAGCCCAGGGGTTGGTCAGGTCTCCCCTGGGCGTGCTCACAGCGCCCCCACAGAAGCCCTTCCCAGACCCCAGGAATAAGTCAGAGCTCCTCAATCCTCTTCATCCTCGGCCCCATGCTGGGCATTTTGCTCCCTGTGTCTCCCTTTTAATGATTTGGCCAGGATCTCGTTTGCCCCAGCTGGCATTGCAGCCTCGGGCAGCTGTGACATTTAAGCACGTGTTATTCATGGTTTGAGAAATGGCTGTGAATGGGATTTTTCCACAGACCTGTGAGACAGGCCAGTTAGTGACAGAACTCTGAGGATGGGACTTTTTGAGACACTCCAAATACAATTTCCCCCTTTCCGAGGGTTCAACGGCTGCTGGTTTTCACAGGTACCGTGGCTGTGAGGCTTTCCAGGCCCCCTGAGCTGGGCGAGCAGAATGAGGTGTGGCCGCAAACCCCACTGTTCTGACTGAGGTGCAGTGTTCTCCTAGAATAAATTCTCTTTCAATTGTTGCAAACATGGTTAATTTCCAGAGCTCTACAAAAGTTTATTCGGACAATTTTTGAGAGCACTTTTGTTGCTTTTATGGAAGGACTGATTTACGGCAGCTCTCAGTGAACCGTTCCAGAATTCCTGCTTTTTTTTTTTTTAACCTCATTTCTCCTATAGCACAGTGTCATGGGTGCCCGACCAGTGCCACGCACGCTCCTGTGACTGAGGGAACTGTGATGTCTCAGCGTGTGCTCAACATCACCAGCTGGTAAACGATTGGCTGTCATATCTGCCTGTCCATCCTCTTTAAAACGTACGATTTGGCCGGGCGCAGTGGCTCACACCTGTAACCCCAGCACTTTGGGAGGCCAAGGCGGGTGGATCACCTGAGGTCAGGAGTTTGAGACCAGCTTGACCAACATGGAGAAACCCCATCTCTACTAAAAATACAAAAATTAGCTGGGCCTGGTGGCAGGCACCTGTAATCCCAGCTACTCGGGGAGCTGAGGCAGGAGAATCGCTTGAATCCGGGAGGTGAAGGTTGCAGTGAGCTGAGATCGCACCACTGCAACTCCAGCCTGGGCGACAAGAGCAAAACTCCGTCTCAAAAACAAACAAACAAAAAATGTATGATTTGCCCTTCGCAGACCAAGAGAGTCCCGTGTTCTTCACCCATGAGCTGCTCATATCCCTTCAGGTCCCTGATTCACTTTTGGCTGCTTTACTGGGCTAGATCCAGCCCATGACTGTCAATCATGGAGAATCCCAGAAGCAACGGCACTGGCTCCTCCTCCAATTTATGTATCTGTTCTAGCTTGTTCTAGTATTCTGGGTAACTTTTTCCTGCTTTTTTTTTCTTTTCCGTTTTTCCCGTTTCTTTACCAATTATTGGAAATGATGAAGTCAGCAATGTGGTACAGCCATGCCTGCAGCTAAAGTCATGGAAATATTATCCATATTTTATCTAGTAAACACATATTTCATTTCACTCCTGACCTTTCCTTCCCGGGGAACAAAGTCTTAGTGATGCCATACTGCATATTCAGCAGAGTTCCGAGCTGTCCTCAAAGGCTGTTTGCTTCCTACCAATAAAAATCCTGAAACTAATGCTATTTATCTGCATCATTCTCCAAGGAGGTTGCTATGCCTCTGCCTGTAGGTTATTCCCCTGCACCCCAGTTGGCCAGCTTTTTTATGAAGCGGCAAGACAGGAGGCTCTCACATCTGTGTGTTTCAGGTTTGTGGATTCAGCTCTTGGTGAGCAGGCCTGAAGCTCCCTGACAAGGAGTGACAGTGATTCTGCTGAGCCCAGGGGAGAACCACGGTGGGCATGGGCTATGCGTTGGAAGGGATTCCTTTGGATCCAGTGGGGGCTGGCTGACCTCAGGCCCACAGGCCAGCTTGGCTGTGCTTCCCTCTGCTTGTGGTCAGGTGTGCCCCGCTTTGTTGGTGCTAAGTGTCCTTGTACCACGGAGGAGACAACTACGCTGTCTTCAGCCATAGCTATGAACCAGGAGATTTGTGGGGGTTTTGGTGCCATCCTTCTCAGCCACCAGAAGTCCTGCTTTCTGCAGGTGATCTGATCAGTGACAGGTGGTACCGTCCTGCCACAACTTTAGTAACGTGGTCTTACTTTGTTTAGCATTTGATCTCATGGGATCACCCCCCACCAAAACCAGCCTCATCTCTCATTTTGTGCTACAGATCCAACTTCAGGCCCAAGGTCCATCTTTCAAGACTCTGCCTTTTGTCGTAGGCTTCCAGGCCATATTGGAGCAACATCTGTCACCCAGTGGGCAGCTAATCCTGCCTGCTTTGAGCCCTCTATAGACCTGGCAAGCAGGGCTTCATAAGCCACTGATACACATTTCAGGTAGGTGAGTGCAGAATCAAGAACCCATGTGGTTGCAGAGACGGCCCTCCCTGTCAGCTCTAGGGCGAGTCTTCAGGCTGGTTAAGCACACAGGTATTTGAGGCCATCTCCAATCAGAAATATCAGGCATTTTAGTAAGGAGCCCTGTCTCCTCCTTTCCTTCCTCCCATTCTCTCTCCTTTCCTTCTTCCTTTCTCCCTCCTTCCTTCTCTCCATTTCCCTCTTCCTTCTTCTTCCCTTCTCTCCCTTCCTCTTCCTGCCTTCTCCTAGAATTTCTGATTCTGTGAGGGTAACTCTGCTACATAATTGGGCACCAGGATGAATAGCAGAAGAACTGATTTTAAGGAGCTCCTAGTCTCATGGGAGAGACAAGCAGGCACACACTTGGGGGAGACGCAGTGGGATGGGACCTGCTGTGGGGGTGGCCTGGGGTGACGTGGTTCCAGAAAGGGAGCTCAGCTCACAGGCAGGGCCAGGGCATGTATAGCCCTGGGCAGGACCTCGCCTCACAGAATCAATCCTGAAGAGGGAACACAGTCCATCACAGAGGTGATAAGATAAGGAAGAATCAAAGGTGGGGAGGAGAGTGATGTCTCAGAGAAAAACAAGAATTTGTGTTTGGTGAAAAAGCAGGGTGATCCGGGGTGGGGCTTGTGGGGAGAGCGGCAAGGTGAGGCCTGAGAGGTGGGGCTGGCTGCCAGGAGACTGAGATACTATGGAGCATGTGTTTCCCCGCGGGTCTGGAGGAGGTCTCTTCTGGGAGGTAGCCTGATGGGATTTGTATTTTAGAATGAGCACTCATTGGCAGTCTGCAGGGTTATGGGGAAAGTCATCCAAACAGTTGCTGAAATCGTGAGGGGTTATGAAAGCGCAGTGCTGTGGAGGATACTGGGCAAGGGCCTGTTCAGCATTGCATTTGTTTCCTGAACAGTGCCCTGGCTGACCTGGGAGCCTGCCTGGGCTTTGTGAGAGAGGACAGGACAGGACAGGACAGTCTCTTGGTGAACTTTGCATTAGGGTGCAGGGCAGAAGCCCAGCTGTCAGGGAAAGAGAGACTCACTAATTCAGGATATTCCCCTCCTGGTTGGAATGGCCTCCTTTCCCCTCCTCTCTGACCTGGGGAGCTGGTGTTACTCAGGCTCTGCTCTGGCCCCTCTGACAAGCCACAGCTTTTACAGGAGGGCTCTTCTCCAGGCAGATTGAGTTCTTTCTCTAGAAAACAGTACTTAAATTTAATTTTGAGTACAAATATGACTGGTTCCTGCAGCTGAGGGAGTGCAAAGGAGGAAAAGTGTCTCAACATCTGCTCAAGTAAATACCTGCATTAGACAGAATAGACTACCCTGCAGAGGAACAAATTCAACCTGGCCACCTCTGTGGCTTCATATGAAGGGCTTATTTCTCACTCATTTAAATTCTGATGCAATTTTCCGGGAAGTTGTGGCCCATGCAGATGCAGAAATCCAGTTGGCTCCATCTCGTGGCTCGGCCATGACAACCCAGGGCCTCACTGTTGCAGCTGTGAGAGGGTGAGGGGGACTCAGGCTACTCTTCTGTGCCTCAGCCTGGACCGGCACATGGATATTGGAATCACCTCTCCTCATGCCCTGCTGCACAGAAGCGGTCCCATGGTCCTCCCTTGTAGCACGGCTAGGAGGAATTGTCTCTCTATGTGCCCAGGAGGAAGAGGAATTTCCATGCGGTTAGCACAGAAGCCTTATGGCTCCACCCCAGGGTTCGCCATGGCCTTGTTCTTTGACTCACAAACTTGGCTCAGAATATCTGTGAGATTTGATGCCACATCACTCCGGGCACATTTTAGGCTAAGATTCTCTTCCCTCTGATTTCTTCTCAGTGTGAGCCTCTCTATTTAGCCTCTTCCAGGAATCTAAACAAATTTTGGTTTGCTAAGAACTCCCTTATTTTTTGAGTAGTGTTGTGGTCTAAATAAGGCCCACTGAGGATCTTTTCCTTATTTTTAATTATTTTTCTTTATTTTCAAGTGATTTTGGACAGAAAGGGGAAGGAGGTCACTGTCTTGTATAACTGCATTTGTACTTTGAGAATTGCTTGGTGCCTGTGCCTGTTCCCCACCAAGTTCTAGAACTTCCTGGGTACACAGACCACATCCTTTTCGCTGACACAGTGCTTGGCACACAGAAGGCACCTGGTGTTTATCTGCCGAATGAACAACGATCTATGGCAAGAGACGTATGGAAAGAACCCCGAGAGAGGGCACAGAGCAGTGCAGTCGGCTTCATGGCATTGATGCCTCAGGGCTTCACTGTTAAAACTGTGAACTCTTCCCATGCAAAGCGAGCATAGCACACAGGTAAACATGTGGTCATGTGAACAAAATCTTGAGGTCCAACTTAAAAATCATTAGAGTTGAAAAGGAGTGGCTCAACGAATAAAAAAAATAGTTACCAATCCCACTATGGGGTATATCTCCAAAGAAATGAAATCAGTATGGGAAGAGATGGCGGCACTCCCATATTGGTTGCAGCACCATTCACAGTACCCAAGATATACACTCAGCTGGCCAGGCACGGTGGCTCACACCTGAAGTCCCAGCACTTTAAGAGGCTGATGCGGGCGGATCACCTGAGTTCAGGGGTTTGAGATCAGCCTGGCCAACATAGTGAAACCCTGTGATCTCTACTAAAAATACAAAAAGAGAAAAAATAAACCAGGTGTAGTAGTGTGTGCCTGTGATTCCAGCTTCTCGGGAGGCTGAGGCAGGAGAACTGCTTGAACTTGGGAGTCGGAGGTTGCAGTAAGTCAAGATCACACCATTGCACTCCAGCCTGGGTGACAGAGGAAGACTCCGTCTCAAAAACAAACAAACAAACAAACAACAAGCAAGCAAACAAACGAACAGATATGCACTCAGCCTAACTGTCCATCAATGAGCGGGAGGAAAAAGAGAATGTGGTATAAACACACAACAAAACACTACTCAGCCTTAAAAAAGAAGGAAGTCTTGCCATTTGTGACAACGTGGATGAACCTGGAGGACATTATGACAAGTGAAATGAGCCAGGCACAGACACGTGCTGCACGACTTCATTTATGTGTAGAATCTCGAAAAGATGAACTCACAGGAGCAGAGAATAGAATGGTGGTTGTCAAAGGCTAGGGGGAGATATTGGTGAAAAGGTACAACATTTTAGTCAGACTGGAGGGATAAGTTCAAAAGATGTACGGTCCATCGTGGTGACTGCAGTTAATAACAACATGTTGTATACTTGGAAGTTGCTACAAAGTAGGTTTTAAGTGTTCTCACCAAAAAAATTGTATGTGAGTTGATAGATATGATAATTGGCTTGGTCTTGTCATTCCACAATGTATATTTACTTCAAACTATCATGTTGTATACCATAAATATATACAATTTTTATTTGTTAATAAAAACACTACTACCATTTCTCCCCACACCCCCAAAAGGAAACAAAAGGAGTGGCCGCAAAGCACACTGACTTCAGGACACGGCTCTGAGTTGACCCCGTGCTGCATGTGGGTCATGTGACCTCATGTGGGTCATATGATCTTAGGCCACTCAATGAATCGCTTCTTGCTTAGCTTTCCTGTCTGTACAGCGGGTGGACAAACATGGTCTCTGGTCTCTGCATATCCCACAAGTGTGTTCTGAAGATCAGTCCTGCTGCCTGTGGTAGGGCAAGTTCCTTTACAAGCTTACAAGTTCCTTTACAAGTATCCAGGGCATTGCAGGCGCCCCTGTGGAAATCCACCAGTACTTGTGGGAGTATTTTGTTGCTAGCTCAACCTACCATCTGTCTGAACTCGCTGCCCGAGTCAGGAAAGCACAAGTGCTGTTTCCACAAAACTAGATTGAACTAGAATTAGCTGGCTTAGTTGTTGGCTTGGTTTCATTTCAGCTCAGGTGAATGAAGCTTTTAATGAAAGCAATTCTTATAGTCTTAATGTCCCCCACGGGCACTCAAAGAGTATTATTATTCCAAACAGAGCCATTTAGTATGAGAAATAGAATCAGTGGCATTTTAGAATTATGGGGAGTCGCCAGCATTGGAAGATACTGAAAAGAAGTCAAAATAAAACCAGGCAGAGAGTCTCGAATCGTCTGGGGAGGAACAGAGATTTCTGATGCTCTGAGGAGTGTCCCAGCGCCAAGACTAGGAGGCAGCTGGAAGAAGGGAGTTGGTGGCACCGTGAATAGAATCTGAACTGGGGTCCCCAAGTCCTAATAGTTGTGAACTAGATCACATGCGGCCCTCCTCAAGCAGGCCTGAATGTGCACTGTGTCACTTAGCTGGGGCCTGAGCAACAGGTTCTGGATGTGGCCATGGAAAGAGAAGTCCAAGCGCCTGTAGAGATGGTCTGCATTTTCCTCCCACTTAGGGTGCAGCTTTCCACCTCTTCTGCAGGTTCTGAGTACACAGGCAGCTCTGCCAACCCGCTGGGGGCTCTGGAACACACCTTGTACTTTAGCACCTGCACCTTCGCTGTGAGGATCTGTGTGTGCTTCCCTCCCTTTAAGGCCTAGCTGAGCCATCCCACTCCGGGAAATGCTTCCCCCCGCCCACTAAGCAGAAACCACCTACCACTGTTGTTATCTCCCAAAGGAGAACATCAAGTCTCAAAGAGATCAAGACTCTTGCTCTCAAAGCTCCTTTATTCACACTGCACAAACTCAAATGGATGCTGAAAGCTCTGGAAGTTTTTAAAAATTTCAATAGCATTAGGGGTACAAGCTAAATTGAATTGTGCAGCGGTAAAGTCCAGGCGTTCAGTGTACCTGTCACCTGAAGCATGTTTATTGTATCAAATAGGTCCTGTTATGCTCCTTGTCTCCCTCCCACACTCCCCCCTTTGAATCTCCAGTGTCCGTTATACCACTCTGTATGGCATTGCATACCTATCGGTTAGCTCCCCCTTACAAGCAAGAACGTGCAGTATTTGGTTTTCTGTTCCTCAGTTACTTCACTTAGGATAATGATCTCTGGTTCCATCCAAGTTGCCACACAAAACATTATTTTGTTCTTTTCTATGGCTGAGTAGTATTCCATTGTGTGTGTGTAATACACACACACACACACACACATTTTCTTTATCTTCTCATCTGCAATTGTGAATTCTGCTGCAATAAACATACAAGTGCCAGGTGTCTCTTTGATATAACAGCCTTTTTTCCTTTGGGTGGGTACCCAGTAGTGGGATTGCTGAATCCAATGGTAGTTCTACTTTTAGATCTTTGAAAAATCTCCACACTGTTTTCCATAGAGGTTGTACTAGTTTACATTCACAACAACAGTGTATAAGCATTCCCCCTTCATCCACGCCAACATCTGCTGTTTTTTGACTTTTTAATAAGACCATTCTGACTGGGGTAAGATGATATTTAACTTTGTCTTAATTTGCATTTCCCTGATGATTAGTGATGCTGAGCATTTTTTTCATACGATTGTCGTCCACTTGTATATCTTCTTTTGAAAAACATATGCTCATGTTGATTGTGATTATTCAGTTTTTTCTTGCTGTTTTGACTTCCTTATAGATTCTGGATATAAATCCTTTGTCAGATATATAATTTGTGAATATTTTCTGCCGTTCTATAGGTTGTCTACTCGGTTGATTATTTCTTTTGCTGTGCAAAACGTTTTAACTTAATTGTCTCATTTATTTATTTTGTTGTTGTTGCATTTGCTTTTTGGGTATTAGTCATACATTCTTCACATAGGCCAATGTCCAGAAGAGTTTTTCCTAGATTTTCTTCTAGGATTTTTATGGTTTCAGGTCTTACATTGCAGTGTTTAAGCCATCTTGAGTTGACGTTTGTATATGGTGAGAGGTAGGGATGCAGTTTCATTCTGCATGTGGCTATCCAGTTTTCCCAGCACCATGTGTTCAGTGGGGTGTCCTTTCTGTAGTGTATGCTTTTGTCTGCTTAAAATCTATAATTTTTCTGAGTCTTGCCTATAGACCTGTGTCATGTGAGCCGCTTGCATTCCTTTGGAAGGGAGTCTCACACTGTTCTTGTACCAGCTGTGCCCTTCCTATGGTACAAGGAGCCTGTCGGCCAAAGAAATTCGTCTGCTTGGAATGAAGGCATCCTTCCTTCTATACACAGACTTCTTTCCTGACCTAGGCGAGCCTCTGGCTTGGGCCTGTCCTCCTGAAGTTTGCCTCTGACACCAAAGTGTGCAAGTGTGCACGTGATCCCTGAGTAGGGAAGGAGTTGAGTAATGCAGAGGGTGTGAGTGGAGCTTGGACAGGCAGATTCAAGTGTCTTCCCTGCAGGAGCCCAGCCCCATGGTGGAGGACAGTGCTGGTATGGGGAGAGGATCAGTCAACTTGAGCCTCAGGGCAGATGGGACCAATCGCTGGTGCTCACACTGGCTCTCTTCTGGCTCAGATCTCTGAGGAGTCCAAAAATGTTAAATTTGAATCTCATATTTCCGGTTGTTATGAAGGAATACTCGTTAAAGACGAAAGGTAGAACATAAACTGCTCAGCAATTTATTAACTTGACTTAGCATTTTAAACTATTTGGACATATGGTTACTGGACCTCCCTGTGTTCTTGCCCTGAACCCTACAAATGTCAGGATGCCTGTTTCTAACACAAAACACCACCTATCAGAGAATGATGGCTCTATCTTGTGCATTTTAAGAGGCCTCCATCTATTAACCTCTTAGGCCCATGAGCAAAGGTGCACATGGCCTAATTCACTGTGCATTCCAGCACCTGGCCCTGGGGACAGCCATATGCTGTTCTGACTGAATGGATCCAGGCCTGGAGGGTCCACAGGGCAGGCGCTTTTTGTTCTCTATTTTTGAAGAACAATGAACAAAAAATGGAGCTATTAAATGTTTGCTCAAAACCCTAGGAAACAAAATGGCTCTGTATGGGAAGAATGAAAGGGCCTGAGTTTGTAGAAGGCTCTTGATGTAGGCTGAGCATGACTTCAGGGAGGAACAGCCCACAGGCGAGGAGGCTGCTATGGACAATCTTCCGTGAGAGCCCCTCTGCTGTCACAGAGCACCCCTGAGTTTGGTAGAACTTACTGAAGCAACTGTGGCTATGGGGAGACTCCCGCCGCTCAGTGGCCTTCCATTCCATCCTCCCTGCCTTCCTCACCCACTTTCTGGACTGCCCAGAAGATTCCTGATGACTCTCCCTCCCCATCTCCTCTGTCCACCCTTACCTGCCTGGCCCACCATCAGGGCTTCCCACAAAAGGAGCTCTTCCCATCAACACCATCAACAGCATGGCTGTGTTCTTTGTTAACAGATGCTCGCTCACAGAACAGCAAGCACTCGAAGGCTCACTTGGGTGGGACTTCTTAGCAGTTCTTCCTGCCTGACTGTTCTTACATAAACCTTCTGTTTATTCCATGTGATCACATACCTCTACCCTCTGTCATGTGTGGTGCTGGGAATATCCCATCAGGTCCCAAATTTTATTTCCACAGCAACTCTGTGAGATACACACTGTCATTACCTCTGTACTGCAGGCAAGAAAGCAGTCTCAGTCTCAGAAAGGTCACAGAACAGCACTTTAAATCATCTGGTAAATAAACAAATGGCAAGGGGCCAGGCGCGGTGGCTCACACCTGTAATCCTAGCACTTTGGGAGGCCAAGGCGGGCAGATCATGAAGTCAGGAGATGGAGACCATCCTGGCTAACACAGTGAAACCCCATCTCTACTAAAAATACAAAAATTACCCGGGCGTGGTGGCAGGCGCCTGTAGTCCCAGCTACTCAGGAGGTTGAGGCAAGAGAATTGCTTAAATGCAGGAGGTGGAGGTTGCAGTGAGGCAAGATTGCGCCACTGCACTCCAATCTGGTGACAGAGCGAGATTCTGTCTCAAATAAATAAATAAATAAATAAATAAATAAATAAAATAAAATAAAAAAATGGCAAGACTAGGCGTCAGCTGAATCCACACGTTTAATTACTACCATACCTTGTCTGGCGCTCTTACGGAATATTTCCTTTCCATCAGTTTTCCTGTTTTGACTCTCATTGACCTCCTGAGGAGCGGGGGCTGGATGGACCTGGTACCTCCAGGATCCTCGTGTTTCTCCTCCTCCCTAGTATCACAGGAGCTCAGGATATTACTTGGGTTATTTTGCTAACAACAAATAGGTTAGAGGCATGTATGATCATTTGAGTCCCAGGACTCTTCGGCTGCTGTTCACACCGCTGTCACCTGCACACACTCAGAAGGACACGCTGTAGTGAGACTTGGTTCTGGGGATGCTGCTGTGATCTTCCAGAGCCATGTAGATTGGTGGAGCACATGCATGTGCCATTAAACACACAAAGGGACACTCATGTCCATTTAAAAGAAAGGCTATTGCCTCTACATCAGACAGACATGGGTTTGACAGGGCTCAGCTCTGCCCCTTAACAGCTGTTTGACAGTGGGCAGGATTCTGAACATTTTTTTGCATAGTATCCTCTTAAGAGACTTCTAGAAAAACTGTTGATCAGGTACAGCTAATTTATTCAACCTAGTTGCAATAAGGGAGAGCACTCCCTTGACTAAGAGCAGAAAGAGGAAAATGGGGGAGGACTCAGGCTGGGGCTGATTGGGATCAGGCAGAGTGAAGGACAGAGTAGCTTTGAATTGATGGCAAGTGGAGGGCCTGCAGTGAGCCTGGATGACAGAGCTAAGTAACCTATTTCAGCCGGCTGACAGTCCTACCTCCCAGGAGTCTATTTCCTGGAGGAAGTTGCTGAGTGACTTCTGCTTGTTTTTTGTTTTTTTTTTTTTAGCATGATTTTTTAACAGAGGAGCAGGGAAGGATGCTCAGCAGAGTTTAGACGGGGCTGGGAGTTACACTGTTTTTGGTTCCTACTTTCTAAAATGAGTCCCTAGCAGGGAGCCCTACACATGGTGGGCATGTGGCCCAGTGTCTATCACAGAGCATCATAGTGACTGTGTCATGTGTGATGGTGCAGGTAATAAAAGTAGGAAGTGGTGCAGTTTCATGCTGGAGCGGATGTTAGTTTGGGAGTATGGTCCAAGCACATCTAGACTGGGAGATGCCATGAGGGGCTGCTCCTTCATCTGGGAGATGTGATCCGTCTGGGAGATGTGATCTGGAGGAAGAATGCTGAGAGTCTTCATAGAGGGATTATTGGCCAAACAAGATTTTGAAGGAAGAGTGTGTCCGGTGGAAAAGAGGAGGAAAGACCTTCAAGATAGAAATGGTGGTTTCCTCAAAAGCACTTGGTGGGATCTAGAATGCCACGGACTAGAATGGGAAAGGGTATTCTGGCTAAAGCATAGCAGAGGAGTGAAGCAGGAATGTTGGCCTCCTCAGCACTCAGTAACAAGTTCCTTCACAGAAAATTGTTCCCTGGAGGTCACTGCTGTGGCCTGACATGCAGAGATGTAACCAAGGCGAGGTGAGAAGCACATTTCTCCTTTTGCACCCAGGACAATGACAGCCTGGGTAAGTCTGTCCTTGAGTGTGCTGGATCTGAGAGCACTCCTTCCTTAGAGAACAGAACCCTAGAAGGGCAAGGTCAGGTTTGGGGGCAGAGAGGCCCAGTGTGTCTCCGTCGGCCTGGACAGATGCTGCAACTATGCAACAGCAGACTCTTCAAACAAAGGCATCCTCCAGGACGTGGTAATTTCATGGTGGTCTTGGTGTTGCTGTCTCCATGGGCTAACTCTGCACTGGGACAGTTTCTTCCCCAGACTTGTACTTGCACCAAGTTAGGCAGGGGATTGGCATAAGCCTGAGAACATCAATTTCTCCATCATGTTTGTAATTGATGAAAGATTGCTGGGGCAGTGGAGATGACAAACCACCCATAACTCTCAGTGGTTCCTGACAGGGCAGGAATCCTCATATGTAATAGACAGCTAGGATTGCTTTCATTGCTTTTTTGCAAATCTGTAAAAAAGGGAAAGCATTTTCTAGCCAGGTCTAGAGGGAAAGGAAAAGATAGACTATGAAAGCAGAGACCTTTTGACTTAGTATGGGGGTTGAGAGGGGAGGGAGAACTCATTACAGAGTGGAGACCATGGGAGGGGATGCAGGAAACTCCTGTGATGAACACGTGCCTGGCTCAGTGGTGACAACAGGTACATGAGAAGGTTGTTAAGGACTACAGTGGGTGGTCACTTCCTGTCCTGGTCAGACAGGCTCCTGACTCCAGAAGCATTAGCTGTGATGGGCAGTTCTCTGGGAACCCTCACCCTCCCTGCTGTTCTCAGGCTTCCTTCAATGGAGACACCAAGAAGCCCAGGTGGAGAGCCCCAGGCATTGGTCTTTTCTCTCTTCTTTTTCCTTAAAAGAGAAACTGGCTCTGGACTGAAGATCCCTGAAGGTCAGAACGGGAGGCTCCATCCCGGTGACCATCATCCCTTCCTGCTTTCATCAGAAATTCTTCTAACCGATAGGGATTCACACATTGCCCTGTATGTGATAAATGTCAGACTCACTCTGCAATTCCCATTCCCACCGTAGGCTCCACAGGAAATTGGCAGCACAGCAAGCAGGGACTTCGTTACATGCCTGTCATCACTGTTAATGGAAATGGCACAGCAAAATCTTCAGGCGCCACTTTGAAACAGCCCCCCTGGTGTTATGATAACATTCCTTCCCATTACTTCTTAAAGAGCGCAAAGGAATGTCAAAGGAGATATGACACTCCAGGAGGGAAGGTCTGTGCCTCCTCAAAACCAAATAATGTGTTCACTTTGCATTGACATAAACTGCTGTATCTGATTTAATAAATCTAAATTGATTATGTGTAGGCACACAGGGGATACAAAGAGAAGCTATTGTGTTAGGTAATACTGCTTATGACGGCGAACCCTTCTTCCTCGCCCCTGCATTTTCTTTCAACCTGAGAGGAGGATGATGTCTCTCTTTTGGAAGGAAGCTTTCCGTGTTAATGCTGCTCTTCAGGGACAGTAATAACACAGAAAGTTTGGTTCAAAGGCACCTTGAATGCTTAATTCTCCTTAATAACTCATAGAAGGAGAGAGTCCCACCTGGGGTGGAGGAGTACAAACTAATCAAAGGGAACAGTGGCAAGAATGGCTCAGCCATGCATTTGGGCAAATCCTTAAAAATATCTCCTCTCCAAGAAAAGGCTAACAGCTTCATTTCTTTGGCTACAGAGTAGGAAATATTCCTCAGGATGCTGACATTGGGAATGTCAGCCTCCTGATCTATGGTCTGATCTAGCAATAACTCTGCCTTCCCATCAAGCCTGGGGAGAAAAGGGACTTTTCATAAGCCCACACTGTAGTTTGATGCGATCTCCTCTCCCTGGGAATGTCATATGGCCTCATCCTGCAGCAGTGTCTCCTGAAATGAGATGCTCTGAAGATTTCTCTGCTGCAGGATCAGGGATGCCAAAAACAGCATATGCACTGAATAAGTCAATCTGGTGCAAGCCGTTTGCACCTTGTAGTGCTGTCTGACAACCCATAGGTCATGATCAATGCACTCTCATCCCTTAGCATCAGGCTCAAGCTCCTGAGAGACAGCAGGACTTAACTCACTCTGCCTTCACAGTCAGCAGCCACTCTCTCAGAGCTGGTGTGGGAATCCAAAGTGAATAAATCAGAGTCCTCAAGACACTGAACGCCAAGAGCATGGTCTGATGGACAGTGTGCTACAGTAGAGATACATATTGAGGAAGCAGGGGAAGAAGGAGCAGATTGTGTTTGAGAATGGCTTAAGCAGACTTAAAGCTATTTCTCAGGGTTATCAACTTCCACCAGAGAAATTGGAACCTGTTGTATTTCTCCTAAAATGTTGGTGATGAAACATTTATGTCTAGAAATCCCCTCTTAGTGCCTTTACGTTATTAAATATTAAGAGATGATTGAAGGGAAGATATCACTTTAGACCAGGTGAAATTATGGCATCTTAGACCTATCCTGGGGGCCTCTCTCATGGGGCTCAGATTTACTAGAAGAGACTTGTTGGAATTTAGGGGAAACACTAACATCCTGTGCCCATCTGCCTTCCTATGAGCTGCGTCTGTCGTCCCACCCTCGGGGAAGTTGGTGAAATTAAGCAGTAAGACTGTGGCCACATCAATCCTTCACCTCTCTGTAAGGAGAGGAAACGTCCTCTGGACCCCTCTGGGGGTGATCTGGCCCAGGCACCTTCACATACTGTGGATTCCCCATTGTACCCAGCCCACCATCAGGGCATGTAGCTGCCACATACCTGTGTCATCAGTGTGCCTTATCTACAGTCAAAATCACCTGAGATGCTCTGGGATGATGCATTTAAAATGAAAGTCAGATATTTCAGTGGGACCAGACTGGATAAAGGAATAATAACCATTTCACCTGCCTGTTTATGGCATGCAACAAATAGTATGAACAGGTGGTGAGGATAGCCAATCTGCGCAAAGGGGAAGAAAAGGGGCCAAAATACTGGGAAATTCTATTTATCCTTGTGTTCTTATGCTTGCTGCTAGTTTTCACCTGCCTCCTTCTTTAAATCTGGAATATTTTGTGTATGTGCCCAAAATGCATAAAGATGTATTTAAATAAACTGTTTACATTATAATGGTTTCAGGCTTACAGAAAAATTGCAAAATTCTCATCTATCCCATACCCAGCTTCCTTTATTCTTAATATCTCCCATTAATATGGTACATTTATCACAATTAATGAACCAAATTTGATGTATGATTATTAACGGAAGTCCATACTTTCTTCACATCTCCTTAGTTTTTAACTAGTGTCTTTTTCTGTTCCGGAATCTCATTCGGAAATAGTACTTAGTTGTCATGTCTTCTTAGGCTCCTCTTGGCTGTGACGATTTCTCATACATTCCTTGTTTTTGATGACCTTGACAGTGTTACAAAATACTGGTCTGCTCTTTTGTGGAATGTCCTTTAATTGGGATGTTCTGCAGTGATCAAATCTATGCACACATATCCCCACAAGGCTGAGGGAACTGAGAAGCTGAAGAAAGAAGCTGACAAATCCAGTTTCTCAGAAGGAAACCCTTAATAGAGATTTACAAGCAGAAGCCATGTCTCAGGCAGCTGCAAGATGGTGGATCTCCACTCTTGCCCTCCAGAAAGTATCCTTTATACAGCAAGCTTTTAGGATAAAACACGGGCAGCTGGTCATGTCTTCAGACTTCCTTGATAAACTCACGACCACAGGGAAGTTAGATAAACTTTTTTTTTTTTTTTTGAGATGGAGTTTCACTATGTTGCTCAGGCTGGAGTGCAATGGTGTGATCTCAGCTCACTGCAAGCTCTGCTCCGCCTCCCAGGTTCAAGCGATTCTCCTGCCTCAGCCTCCTGAGTAGCTGGGACTACAGGCATGCACGACCATGCCTGGCTGATTTTTGTATTACTCGTAGAGACGGAGTTTCACCATGTTGGCCAGGCTGGCCTTGAACTCCTGACCTCACGTGATCCACTGGCCTCGGCCTCTGAAAGTGCTGGGATTATAGGCATGTGCCACTGCACCCAGCCTAGATAAACATCTTTATGAGGGGTTATCTATGCTGCAGACGTTGTTTAAAGATCTTGCTGCAGAGCACCTTGGGATGTGGAGTTTTGCTTGAAGATGGTATCACTCTTGCCATGCCACAGGCTATTCTCCTACATGGAATTTGTCTGATTTTTTTTCATGCTTAGACTGAGTTTTGGATTATTGGGAGGAAACACACAAAAGTGCACTTCTTATCACATCATATCAAGGATAAATACGATCACATGCAAAAGTGCAGTTCTTATCACATCGTATCAATGATAAATACTATCACATGCAAAAGTGCACTTCTTATCACATCGTATCAAAAATAAACACTATCACATGATGTACTGTTTATGTTGATCTTGATCACCTGGCTCAGGTGGTATTTGTCAGAATCCTCCACTGTAAGGTTACTCTGACTTCCTCACTTCTAGACGGTGGTTACTCTTTGGAAGGAAGTCACTACCATAGTCCATACATAAAGGGTAGAGACTTGTATTCACTCCCTCTTCTTGACCTGAAGTATCTACGTGAATTACTGGAATTTTTCTGAGTAAGAGATTTGTCTATTGTTCCACCTTTATTCATTTATTTATTCAATCATTTATTTATCTCAACATGGATTCTTAGATATTTATTTTATATGTTGGGTCATATAAATAAATACTACGTTATTTAGTTTGTTACTAAGATTGTTCTACCTTTGGCCATTGACAGCTTTTTCCATTGTCTTGTGGGTTCCTTTGACATAACCCCGTCATTGTATTTTTTAAAAGCATTTCCTTACTTTCTGTCACTACAAGGTGACCCAGGCTCATCTGGTGTATTTCCTGCCTCCATCCTTGAATCAGCCATTTCTTCAAAGATTCCTGGTAGAAAGCAAGAGCTGGTCACTGAGTGTGCTCACTGCTACTGGGATGTCATTGCTTCTAGGTCTTCTCAGTTACCAGAGCAAGAAAATATATGTATACTGACTCACTTACATATATATCATTAAATATTTCTAAATGTTTTCATCTGTATACTAAAATAAACACAAATTCATCCTCATGTCTCCAATTATGCTCCATTACTGTATGAATTATTCTAGCTTTTGCCCTTTGCCACACCTCCTACACTAACAATAACAAACTTAGCTCTCACCCTTCATCATCCGTTTACCTGATACAGGTTGGGCATCACAAATCCAAACATTCAAAACTCCATTTTGTTATCATCAACATGACACTCCAAGAAAATGTTCATTGAAACATTTGAATTTTTGGTCTTCAGATTTGGGATCTTGACCCATAAATGTAGGGCATGTATTCCAAAATTCCAAAAACAAAAAATCAAAATTTCAAAATACTTCTGGTTCCAAACATTTCAAATAAGGAACACTCAACCTGTAATGTGGTACACTACGTTGGTTCATTTTTGTATATTGAATCATCCTTGTACTCTAGGAATAAATTACATTTGGCCATGGTGCATAATCCTTTAAATATGCTGCTTAATATACTGCCAAGTATGGATTGCTCCTTTGTATCAATATTCTTAAGGTATATTGGTATATAGTTTTCATTTCTTGTACTGTCTTTGTCTGGCTTTGGTATCATGATAATGCTGCCTTATAGAATGAGTTAAGAATTATTCTCTCTTCCACAACATTTTGGAAGAGTTAGATGATAATTGAGAAGGACTAGTTAACTAATTAATCCTTTTAAATATTTGATAGACTTAGCCTGTGAAACCATCTTGTCTTCAGCTTTTCTTTGTTGGCTGATTTTGATTACTGATTAAATCTCTTAGCTGACTGAGTTGTTCATATTTTCTCTTTCTTCCTGAGTAAGTCTTGGTAGGTTGTGTGTTTCTAGGAATGTGTCTAGGTTATCCAATTTGTTAGTGTACACTTGTTCATAGTACTCTCTTATAATTATTTTTATTTCTATAAAATTGGTAGTAAGATTCCCACTTCAAGTACTGATTTTAGTAGCTTGAGTTTTCCTCTTTTTTTCCTTAGTCAATGTAGGTAAAGATTTGTCAACTTTGTTAATATTTTCCAATAATCAATACTTGGTTTTGTTGATTTTCTCTGTTGTTTTTCTATTTCTATTTTATTTATCTCCTCTCTACCCTCTAGCATTTTTTTCTTCTGTTAGTTTTGGATTCCGTTTGCTTCTTTTCTCCTAGTTCCTTAAGGTATAAAGTTAGGTTATTGATTTAAGATCTTTCTTCTTTCTCAGTGTAGGCAATTACAGCTGTAAATTTCCTTCTTATCTCTGCTTTACCTCATCCTATAAGTTTTTGTTGTGTTTTTATTTTTATTTGCCTCTAGGTATTTTCTAATTATTTGGTGATGTCTTCTTTGACCCATTGCTTGTTTAAGAGTGTGCCAGTTAATTCCTACAAATTTGTGAATTTTCCAGATTCATTCTGTGATTGATTTGTAGTTTTATTCTACTATAATTGGGAAATATACCTTACATCATTTCAATCTTTTCAAATTTATTGAGACTTTTTTGTGGCCTAACATATAATCCATCCTGAAAAATGTTCTATGTGCATTGAGAAAAAATGTTTTTAGTGCTGTTCACTAAAAATGTAAGTTTAAAAAAGGAACCCTGACAATACTAATTGCTAGTGAGAATGCAGAGCAACAGAAACTCTCATTCATTGCCCAGACTCAGTGGAAGACAGTTTGGCACTTTCTTACAGAGCTAGACAAAGTCTTATCGTAAGATCCAGCAATGACACTCCTAGGTATTCACCTAAATGATTTGAAAACATAAAAACAAGTACTTGAATATTTATAGCACCTTTATTAATACTGAAAGCACTAAGACTCAACAGGCAAATGGATAATCAGCCTGTGGTATATCTATACATGTGGTTCTACCTATACACATGTACTATTCAACAATGAAAAGGAATGAGATTTCAAGCCATACAAAGAGGCAGATGAATGTTAAGTGCATGTTGTTAGGTGAAAGAAGTCAGTCTTTGAAAAGGCTACTTTCTTTATTATTCCATTTATATGGCATCCTGTAAAAGACAAAACTCTAGAGACAGTAAACAGATAAGTGGGTGCCACCAGTTTGAGGAGAAGAGAGGGTTGAACAGATGCAACACAGGGAATTTTTTTAAGGCAGAGAAACTATTCTGTGTGATGCTATATTGGTAAAAACATAACATTATGCATTTTTAAAATAAAACCTTAGAACTTTAACAGCACAGAGAATGAAACTCAATGTATACAAATTTTTAAAAAATCATTGAGGAGGAATTAATTTTTAAAATATCAGCAGATCCCAGGGTGGAAAGTAGACTATGACAAAGAAGACATCTATTATAAGTGTATAAAGTGACCTCAGTAAAGGAGGTGAGAGAAAAAGGTGCTAACCTAAGTAACTTTGGAAATGAATGGGGACTGTGAGGCTAAATGCAAAGGACACTGCGCTAAGTACTGCATGCTTGTTGTTCACTTCTTTCCTACAGTGGTATAAGTTAACAGGGCAACAGGTTAATGCTTCTGAAATGTTCATATGCGTACACTGGAATTGAACTATACAAAATAGAGCATAGGATAAAAAACAGTATGATCATCTTAATTGATGCTAAAAAGGCATTTGGTAAAATTAAACTCCTTTACATTCAATAAACTAGGACTAGAAGGCCACTTTCTCAACAAGATAAAGGCCATCTATGAAAACTCACAACTAACATCATACTACTTGACGAAAGACTGAGAACTTTCCCCTAAAACTAGGAACAAGAATGCTCTATTTTGCCATTTCTATTCATCAGAGTATTGGAAGCCATATAGCAATTAGGCAAGAAAAATAAATAAAAGGCATATAAACTAGAAAGGAAGAAGTAGAATTATTTTTGTTTGAAGATGACATGATCTTATACGTAGACTCTAAGGGTTCCACAAAGCAACTATTAGAGCTAATAAGGAAATTAAGCAAAGTTGTAGGATACAAAATCAACATGAAAGAATCAGTCATCTTCTATACACTAGCTATCAATAGTCCAAAAAGGAAGTTAAAAACAATTAAATTTACAGTAGCATTAAAAATAATAAAATACGTAGCAATCAATTTAAGAGAGAGGGTTAAATACTTGCACACAGGAAAGTCCAAAACATTGCTGAAAGAAATTGAGGAAGGCATACATAAATGGAAACACATTCTGTGTTTCAATCCATGGATTGAAAGACTTATTGTTAAGGTGACAATACTATCAAATAAAAGTATAGATTTATTGCAATCCTATCAAAATCCAAACAACTTTTTTTTATAGCAATAGAAAAACCCATCTTAAATTTTTTTTTATTATCATACTTTAAGTTCTAGGGTACATGTGCACAACGTGCAGGTTTGTTACATATATATACATGTGCCATGTTGGTGTGCTGCACCCATTAACTCATCATTTACATTAGGTATATCTCCTAATGCTATCCTTCCCCCTCCCCCCTCCCCACAATAGGACCCGGTGTGTGATGTTCCCCTTCCTGTGTCCAAGTGATCTCATTGTTCAATTCCCACCTATGAGTGAGAACACACAGTGTTTGGTTTTCTGTTCTTGCGATAGTTTGCTGAGAATGATGGTTTCCAGCTGCATCCATGTCCCTACAAAGGACACGAACTCATCCTCTTTTATGGCTGCATAGTATTCCATGGTGTATATGTGCCACAGTTTCTTAATCCAGTCTGTCACTGATGGACATTTGGGTTGATTCCAAGTCTTTGCTATTGTGAATAGTGCCACAATAAACATACGTGTGCATGTGTCTTTATAGCAGCATGACTTATAATCCTTTGAGTATATCCCCAGTAGTGGGATAGCTGAGTCAAATGGTATTTCCAGTTCTAGATCCTTGAGGAATTGTCACACTGTTTTCCACAATGGTTGAACTAGTTTACAGTTCCACCAACAGTGTAAATGTGTTCCTATTTCTCCACATCCTCTCCAGCACCTGTTGTATTTATATAGAATCTCAGTGGAACCCAAACAGCCAAAACAATGTTGGAAGGAAAGAACAAAGTTGGAAGATCACACTTCCTTATTTCAAAACTTATTA
This sequence comes from Colobus angolensis palliatus, assembly GCF_000951035.1. Lineage (NCBI taxonomy): Eukaryota > Metazoa > Chordata > Mammalia > Primates > Cercopithecidae > Colobus > Colobus angolensis. The sequence goes on along the minus strand of NW_012115155.1, from coordinate 11,858,843 downwards.
CAAAGCTACAGTAATCAAAAGGGTGGGTTACTGGCATAAGTACAGGCATATAGATCAATGTAATAGAATAGACAGCCCAGGAAGAAATCCTTGTCAATAGATATTTGACAAGGGCATCGAAACTCTTCAGTGGAGGAAAAGAACAGTTTTATCAGAACCAGCACTGGGAAAACTGGATATATGCATGCAAAATATTGATGCTGGACTCTCACATTATACCATATGCAAAAATTAACTCAAAATGGATTAGAGACCTAAACATAAGAGCTAAACTTATAAAACCATTAGAAGAAAACATAGGGGAAAAACTTCATGACATTGGACTTGGCAGTGATTTCTTGGATGTGACACTGAAAGCTCAAGCAACAGAAGAAAACAATATGTAAGTCATATTTCATTGAAATTAAAAATGGTTGTGCATCAAAGAACACTATCAAGAGGGTGAAAAGGCAATTCACAGAATGGGAAAATATTTGCAAATTATTTATCTAATAGGATATTAATATCTAGCATATATAAAGAATTCAACAATAAAAACCCAAACAACCCAATTCAAAATACGCAAAGAACTTGAATAAATATTTCTGCAAAGAAGAAATACAAATGGCTAATAAGCACATGAAAAGATGCTCAGTATCGCTAGTCATTAGGTAAATGCAAATCAAAACCGCAATGAGATGCCACTTTACACTCATTTGGATGACTAAAAAAAAAAAGAAACACATACAGGAGAAATCTGAACTGTGGTGAATTTCTGATGGGAATATAGTATGGTACAGCTGCAGTGAAAAGCAGTTTGACTGTTCCTCAGAAAGATCAATGTAGGATGACTATATGATCCAGCAATTCCACTGCTATGTGTCTTACCCAAAAAATGGAAAGCAGGGTCTCCACCAAATACTTGTTCACTAATGCTCATAGCAGCATTAGTCACAATAACCCAAAGTCAAAAAGAACCCAAGGTCCATCAACATGCATAAACAAATAGTGCTGTATGCATACAATGAAATATCACTCAGCCTTAAAAAGAAATGAAATTATGATACAAGCTACAACATGAACAAACCCTGAAAACATTATACTAAGTAAAATAAGCAAGATACAAAAGGATAACAAATACAGTCTCATTCCACTGATATGAGGTACATAGAATAGGCAAGTTCATAGACACAAAGTAAAATAGAGGTTACCAGGGGTTGGGGAAAGGGGAGTGGGAGTTACTATTTACTGGGTAGAGATTCTGTTTAGGGTGATGAAAAAGTTCTGAACATGGATAGTGGTGATGGTTGCACAACATTGTGAGTCTACTTAATGCCACAAACTGTACAATTTTGTGTGCATACACACACACACACACACGTATTTATTTATCGGGACTGACACTCTGTCACCCAGGCTGGAATGCAGTAACATGATCTCGGCTCACTGCAACCTCTGCCTCCCGAGTTCAAGCAGTTCTCCTGCCTCAGTCTCTCAAGTAGCTGAGACTACAGGTGCACACCACCACACCTGGCTAATTTTTGTATTTTTAGTACAGATGGGGTTTCACCATGTTGGCGAGGCTAGTCTTGAACTCTTGACCTCAAGTGATCCACCCATCTCGGCCTTCCAAAGTGCTAGGATTACAGGCATGGGCAATCATGCCTGGCCTATGTTATATATATATTTAAAACAATACCCCAAAACCTCCCAGGTGATGCTAATGTGCACAGGGGTGATAACCTTCCTTTATTTTTATTTTATTTTATTTTGAGATAGGGTCTTGCTCTGTTGCTCAGGCTGGAGTGCAGTGGCGTGATCGTGCCTGGCTAATTTTTAAATTTTCTGTAGACATGAAATCTCCCTATGTTTTCCAGGTCTTGAACTCCCGGGCTCAAACGAACCTTCCACCTTGGCATCCCAAAGTGCTGGGATTACAGGTGTGAGCCACTCTGCCAGGCTGATAACCCTCCTTTAAATGAGCTTCTTCACATTTCACCATCCATGTGGTATCATAGACATAGACTTCAAATTAAATAATGTAGCATAGAAGCTTGGCTTTTACCATATGTACTGGGGTAAACTTTTTACCCCTGTAAAAAGTTTTGTTTTGTTTTTTTTACTGGGGTACACTTTTTAAATTCCCTAATAGTCAAATCTTTCATCTATAAACTTGATATGTTTCATAACATTGTTTTGAAAATTAAACAAGATACTTCTCATAAAGGGGTTAGAATGGTATATGGCACCTGGACGTGCAACGGAATAAGCACATGCAGTTACCTCAGCATCAGAAACCAGCAGGGAAAAGGACTCAAGCCCCTTTCCTATAAGCCCAGTGTATTGTGTGTATGAGGCCTGAAATTCCTGCTATGGACTGTAGGTACATTGACAAGTTATTTGATCTTTCTTAGCATGTGTAATCCCATCTACAAATGGGGAGAACAATCTCTACTTACTTTGAAAGGCTGATGTTATACTTGGCACGTGATAGAAGTCTGATGAATGATTGCTGGTATTATTAGTTGTTCTTGTTATTCAATGACCCCAGGAGTAGAGATTTAGTCTGAGACCCAGTCCTTGCAGATCATGAAACAAACTATCATGTTGATTCTGTTTTCTCCTCCTCTTCCTCTTCATCTGCCTCCTCTCTCACATAAACATATTTCATGTTGGCTAACTTTTATAGGCAAATTTCTCAGCAGGGCTTTCTGGAATGTGCTTGTATATTGCGCCCTCCTGCATTGCTCCCTTCTCAGACGCCATTAGGAGAGGTAGCATTCTAAAGAGCTGCTCTAATTCCACTTGAACATCTCTAAAATCAGCCAAGCCAAGGCAAGTAGCAGCCCATGCAGCCTCATTGGTATGCATTCTACTCGCGAGTGTGGGCAGTGTAAATGACACATGAATTATGTATGCCAGTGTTCAGTACAGCATTTAGCATGCCTAAAGCAGCATGCATTTTGAGGGAAAGCCATTTTGATTCTGTGATATATTTCACATCCAAATGCTTAGCAGGATCCAGGGCCTGCTTACTGGTTGGTGTCTAGAGCTTGCTGGGTTCAGAACACAGGTGGCTGTAGCTCCTGCTCCAGCTCCTCAATCCTCTGCCCAAATTGAGAAGCCTCTCTCCCATTGTGCTAAATCTTCAGATTTTAGACTTTCTTATCCCCTGCTATGTGCTGACTTCTCAAGCATTAAGTTCAAGCTCAGTTAAACCCAGCCTCTCCTTCTAAACTTCGTGGCAGACATGATACCCAAAGACCACTTTGCTCTGGGCTCCACAGGGCTGTGGTTCTGCAATCCTGCTGCAGTGATGCCAGGACTCACATGAATCGTCCTTTACTCACTGGGTACAAGGAGTAGAGATGGCATTCTTGGCAAAGGATCTAGTGAGTGCCTCTGCACAAGTGGGGAACTGATTAGGGAACTTTATCTACAGAAGTGAAGCAGATCACTCCTGAACTGTCTGTGGCGCCCCAAATGTGCCAGTACACTCTGCCTCGGCGCTCTGTCTCTGCCTTATTTATTTGAAAAACTCCAGGCATCCTCTAAGGATCTGTTCCAGCTGAAACCTCTATTAAGTTTTCTGTACTCCTCCTCTTTGCCGGATCCTGCAGCCATCCCCTTCTCCCCACAAAAGAAGCACCCAAAACAAAAACAAAATATCAAATGGACAGTTACCCTGTCTAGTAAAAGCCCATTGTTGAACACATTACATTTACTGTCATTCTTTTGTCCCCACTAGATTCCTGGCTTCTTGAGACACAGAACCATGCTCTCTTTTTCACCAGCCTCTAGCATCATGCCTAGCGCTGGAAAGTTGCAAAATAAGCTACCATCTTGATTTTGTGAAAATGCTATTTATTCAAGAGATAGCACTTACACAAAGCATTGCGTGGCTAGAGGTGTAAGGGGGCTTAAAAATCAGCGCACTGGGAGCCGCGGTGGCTCAGGCCGGTTGCCCTGGCACTCGGGGAGGCGAGGCTACACGTTCGAGGCCAACCTGGTCAACATTGATTGAAAAAAAAAAAAAAATCAGCGCACTTTGGCTTCAGTACTGGCGTTGTTCCCTACCAGATTCCTGACCTTTGACAGCTGAATGCAAATCTGCAAGGCTTCTTTGGCCAAATCTAAATAGATTCGGACATCAGCTTGTTTAACCCATGGGGTGGATGTCAAGGGCTTTCAAACATATGTTACCTGGAAGAATGTGTTCCAGGTAACCATGTGTTACTTGGAAGAATGCATTTCACTTCCAAAGCATTCTTAATTTCATCTGAATTATTTGAGGAAAAGTTCTTAGAAAGTTAGATATGGTATCTGAAAACTGTCATCTGCATCTTTCCTATTGTCTATACTTAACAAATTGGACCAAGCAAAAATAACATAGTTACTTTGTTTTGGAAAGCGCTTGCTCCTGAAAGATAAGACTGGGAGGCAACAATGGCTTCCTTGCCAAACTGACTGCTGGACACATCAGTACTCACTTCAAGACCCTCAGCTGTCTGTGTCCATGGATCCTAATTATGCAAAAATCCTTTCCAATCCCAGTCAGTTTCTTTCCTCAAAAGGCCAGGCTTAAAGCAATCTGGCTCATACCCTAAAATCCTACAGATATCCTCCTAGGGGTCTCCTTTTTGAGATGCTGCTAGAATTCTGTCAAGGTAATATTCTTCATTAATGTAGTAATTTGATAAACTCAGCCTTAGTCAGCTTTCTTATTTTTATCTTTTTGAGACAGCGTCTCACTCTGTTGCTCCAGCTGGAGTGCAGCAGCATGATCACAGCTCACTGTAGCCTCGACTTTCTGGGCTCAGATGATCCTCCCAACTCAGCCTCCCTGGTAGCTGGGACTACAGATGTGCACCACCACGCCTGGCTAATTGTTTTTGCAGGGAAAGGATCTTGATATGCTGCCCAGGCTGGTCTCATACTCTTGGACTCAAGTGATCCACCCGCCTCAGCCTCCCAAAGTGCTGGGATTGCAGGTGTGAGCCACCACGCCCGGCCCTCAGTCAGCATGTTTTAGTGGTCTTTTGGGCAGCTGTCAGCCTATGGCCCAAACAACTAAAAACATCATACTTATTTGGATGTCACATGATCTCTCAGCTCTTTAAATCATTGACGATCAGGACAGCAGCAACAAAACCCTTAAGGTAGGAAAGCCAAGACAATATCCATGCACTCTATTTCATGCGTTTGACTCACTAGAGAATAGAGTTTTTCCCCCTCCAGTCTAGTTGTTTCTGATCTCAGAGCTATTCTATAGCCTTGGTTGCCTGATTTCCAACCCTACATCAAAAAGAAAAACTGCTGAGCCTTTCCAGAAGTGTGGACATGGAGTCTTTCTTTTTAGAGCCAGACAGCACAGGGCCCTCCAACTTGCATCTGGCCTGGAGGGTACCTGCCCAGCACGCTGCCTCAGAGACTGAGCCCCGCTGCGCCCCAGGACAGTGCTTCCCCCAACTTAGCACCAGCGCCGTCTGTCCCAGCTCTGATTCCTCACCTGTCCTGTGGATCCTGTTGTTTTGTCCCTGTTATTTGGTGCTGTGGGTGACTCCCCAGGCCAAGTCCCTCACAATCGAACTGGACTCTGGTACCTCTCCAGAAACTGCCTGTCTTATCCATGTCTGAGCTGGGGTTTTTGACCCAAAGATAACATTTCCTCTACCTCCTGAACTAATTCAATTTAATGTGAACCTTCTTAGAGCTAGGGCCATCTGCACAGTTGGAGGCCTGCAGGCGGTCTGACCCACAGGAGCGTGTCCAACTTGGTGGGGAGGATGAGGGGTTGGCTGAACACAAGGTGCAAGGGACTTGTCCTCCAGCAGAGTCTGCAATTCCATGTATGTTAAGCTTGCCTTCTTTTCTTTCTTTCTTTCTTTCTTTCTTTCTTTCTTTCTTTCTTTCTTTCTTTCTTTCTTTCTTTCTTTCTTTCTTTCTTTCTTTTTCTTTTCTT
>NW_012115155.1:11834300-11852802 GCF_000951035.1 Colobus angolensis palliatus | reverse complement strand
TCCTTCCTTCCTTCCTTCCTTCCTTCCTTCCTTTCCTTCTTTCCTTCTTTCCTTCTCTCTTTCTATCTTTCTCTCTTTCTCACATGGCCTGCCACATCCAGGCATCTCCTGCAGGCCGCCCAGGACTCCTCCGATCAGCCTGCACCAGGTAGAACCATCCCAGCTTCTCCCGAACCTTCCCTTGTCCTGCACTATCCCAATGAATGATGCTACTATTCTTCTGGCCATTTAAGGGAAAAACCTGGGCCCTGCTCTGAACTCCCGTTCCTCTCTTGCCAGCTCCGTCTCATCACCTGTCACCACGCCAGGAGATTCTACTTCCTCAAGTCTGCTTCTCATTCTAACCACTCACTCCCTCTTAGATTATTTCTGTAGTTTCCAGAAATGTCGTTTCCATAAATTGGTGTCCAGCCTCAAGTCTCTGCTCTTCCCTTGGCCCCATCCAAGTGGCTCTGCCTAGCTACAAATCAAATGGTGCCACTTCTCAATTAAAACCCATTAGCTCAACCTTGGTTGCCCTTTAGAATCACCTGGACTTAAAAATACGAAGCTAGCCCCACTCCTAGAAACCCTGATGTGATGGATCTGCATCAGGGAGTCCGAGCTTCCCAACTTCTCCAAATGATTCTAATGTGCAGCTGGCATTGCAGACTCGGCTGGAGGACAAGGCCCTTGCACCTTGTGTTCAGCCAACCCCTCACCCTCCCCTCCAACGTGGACATGCTCCTCTGGGCCAGACCGACCGCATGCAGGCCTCCAACTCTGAGGATGGCCCCAGCTCTCAGCATCTCTCTTCCTCCCTCCTCTGCCGGCACCATGTGGCAGATGCTTATCTTCTGGGAAGAGTGGAGTGAAGGGTCACCTTCTCAGGTAAGTTTTTGGTCCCTTCTGGGTATGATGGCGGCTTCCTCCAAGGTGTCCTGACCTCATCCGTCAGATTTCTTTACTGGCTCACCTGGCACACTGAAGGGCACTGATTGCCACATGTACCCAACGTGTATTTACTGGCAGCCAGCTCCAGTGATGGCTGTCTGTCATAGAAATGGCCCTCTAGTGAAGGAGGTAGGAATTAAGAAAACAAAGAGAAACACAACGGTGACGTGTGAGAAAACAAAAGAGCATACTAAGAAAGAGGACATGGGAGTGGGTTTGCCCCCGGTCTGCTGGGTGCTTGGAGGAGGGCGTCTTTAATCTGTAGCACTGAGTCTCCCTGATTCGGGAGGCTGAGAGACCAGGCCGGAAGGCAGGAGAGCAGCCCCCAGCCTGAGCTAGGCAAAATGACTTGCGAAGGCCGGGCCTCCAGTGCTGGTTTTAAATTATTTGCAGTGCATTGCACAGCCTGAACTCCATTATAACCCTCAGCTATTTGTTTTTTCAGTAAATGTTATGTCCTGTGTGCTGAAGTCAATCTGTCTGGTGGGAAGGGAGGAAGAGGCTGCGGGATTCCACGTGGGGACTGATGTGATGGGAACAGTCACGTGCACCTCAGGGCACTGTCTTAGTCTGTTTTGTGCTGCAATAACAAAAGGCTTGGGACTGGGTAATTTATAAAGAGCAGACATTTATTTCTCACAGTTCTGGGGGCAGGTTTGGTGTCTGGTGAGGGCTGCTCGCTGCTTCAAGATGGCACCTTGAGCACTGCGTCTCCCATGTGGCAGGTAGAAGGGTAAAAGGCCAACGCTGTGTGAATCCTCTTTTAAAAGGGCCTCCATGGCTGAGGCGGGCGGATCACGAGGTCAGGAGATCGAGACCATCCTGGCTAACACGGTGAAACCTCCTCTCTACTAAAAATACAAAAAATTAGCCAGGCGTGGTGGTGGGCGCCTGTAGTCCCAGCTACACGGGAGGCTGAGGCAGGAGAATGGCGGGAACCGGGGAGGCGGAGCTTGCAGTGAGCCGAGATCACGCCACTCACTCCAGCCTGGGCGACAGAGCGAGACTCCATCTCATCATCATCATCATCATCATTATCATAAGGCCTCTATTTCACTCACATGACCTACACCTCCTGAAGGCCTCGCCTCGCTACACTTTTGCAGTGGAGATTGTTCCCACATGAATTTGGGAGCGGCACAAACATTCCAGCCACAGCAGGTGCCCAGGGGCCGTGCACATGCAGCACCTAGCCCTGGCTACCCTGAGGAGGGCTCCAGCCCGCCAGAGCCCAGAAAGGGGCAGAAGGCACCTCAGACCAGTGCCCTTAGGACACTGTGCTTCCCCCACCCCTCAGGCTTGGTCTGGATGATGGGGCTGGGAGGACTGGCTGAAGGGAGGTCAATAGGGCTCTTATTTTATATCTTGCGCACATGCCCTGTCTTTTGTCCAGGTTGGAAACAGTGTGGCCCCTCACCTCCTGCCCATATAGGGCACTTCCTCACCGTAACAGCCTCACAGCTGTCCACACAATCAGAATCTGTTCCAGATGAAGCCCAGGCTCAGCCAGTCTGCACGGCCTGTGTTGAGACCATTTCACAGTAGAAGTGAGTGATGAGCAGGCTTTGATGTTGGCCTGGCAGTGGCTCAGCCACAGCCCACATCCACAGAGTGAGCAGGCAGGCACCGCTGAAGTGTCACATTGATCACAGCACTCATCCAAGGATGTCATCATAGGGCAAGAATGGCCATGCTTACTGAACCATGAAAGTCTCTAGCGAGAAGAAAGGCCCTCCTACAGCCAGCGTGGGCATCTTGAAGGAAGGTGGTGATGGGCATGACCTCCTGAGAGGGTTCCCTGGCTTCCCACTCTTGAGGGTGGCAGGGTGCATGAGGCATGGGGATAGGGGAGGCCCAGAGGGCCGATCACTTGGGACCAAATGACCACATTAATAAAACTTTCATCCTGGCCTCAGGGCCGAGCCTCTGTGCCGGGTGGAGCGGGCCAGCCTGGGGAGTCCTTCCTCACAATGTTACCAGGGAGTGGCAGGGACCTGGAGAAGAGGGCAGGGTTCTGGCTAGGAAGGGAAGGATAGCGGGAGGCCTGGATGACTGTCGCATGTGGACTGGTGGGGCAGGGGTGTTGGTGTGGAAGCAACTGGCAAAGCCCACGGTGGGAGGGAGCTGAGGGAATGAACAGAGGGAGCAGCAAGAGGTGAACGTCAGCCAGGTGAGGTGCACTGTGGGCGTGAGGAGGGCATGAGGCTGAATGTGGCCCTGGCTCTGCCCTCTGAGACACGAGGATGAGTTTCTTCAGGAGTGGTACTGAGTTCTGTCCACCATTTCCATCCACAATGCAGAGACTGGCACAGAGAAGGCCCAGAAAATGTGAACCAATACTTGATGTACTTCAGGCCTCTCAAAGTCTCTGAGAAGTCACCACTGCTGCTCATGGACAAGAGGAACACCAACTGTACAAGTCATTGAGGGGTTAGGCTGCTTTACCAGCTACACAGTTGTGTGATGACTCCAAATCTGCATCAGGCAAAGCCGGGGAAATGCGCCCATGCTGTGGTCGGCTGGGGGTTTCAGTTCTTCCATCTAAGGCTTGTAGAATTTTGTCTCAATTCTAAAACCTAGGTTGAAGTAACTGACATTTTCAAAAAGTAGAGGTATAATCTGAAACAAAAACTCCCATGCAGCTGGCTTATTTCGGGATGGATTCCAGGTATTAAGGGAAAGAAACAGGGAGGGACGGTGGTGAAACCCAAGGTAAGGGGTGAAATGCACTTGGCAGTGGCTACCCTGGACTTGGGCTCAGCCCTGCGGGTCTTCTGAGTAGATTTATGGTATGAACTGTCCACTCCGGGGATCAGAGAGTTTCTAGGTTCCTGTAGGGGTGTCCCCAAGGTCCTGGGCTGTTGTGGTGCCTAGAACTTGAGGTCTGAATTCAGTTCTGGCCCCACCAGAAGAGCACTGGGGTATCCAGGTGGTTTTTGGCAGGTGAATTCCCCAGTGCTGGTGGGATGGGTCCCAACATTTCCCCTGCTTAGCTCTCCTGCATTTTCAGAGGGGTGGGGTAGTGTGGGACATGGGGAGCATCTGTCATCCCCGCCAGGTGAGGAGTACATTGCGGGAGGTTATGGACTACTCCCAACAGGCCAGCCATAAGTAGACCCCATGCCCAGAATTCTTTTTTTTTTTTTTTTTCCTGAGTTGAAGTCTTGCTCTATCACCCAGAGCTGGAGTGCAATGGTCCAATCTCAGCTCACTGCAACCTCTGCCTCCCAGGTCCAAGTGATTCTCCTGCCTCCGCCTCCTGAGTAGCTGGGATTACAGGCACACACCACCACACCCGGCTAATTTTTGTATTTTTAGTAAAGACAGGGTTTCACCATGTTGATCTCAAGTGATCCACCCACCTGGGCCTTCCAAAGTGCTGGGACTGTAGGCATGAGCCACTGCACCCGCCCCCAGGCCCAGAATTCTGTTGTCAGGAGAAAACAGTGGACCTTTCAGCACAACCTCCATCACCACAAAGGGCAGAACCCAGACCCAGTGGCACAGGCCCAAGGCAGCGGCTGTCCCTGGGTGGAGGCCCTGCTTCTGTAGTGTGGGCACGCTGTCCCTTCACGCTCTCCCTTCACAGCCTGTTCTGGCTGTTCCCTGAGTCTCATCTAGGAAGCCAAGGACTACCCAGTGGCCGACAGCACATTCATTCCTAAACCTAGAAGGAGGTTTAGAGAAACAGATCCTTTGCCCTAATGCCTTTGCAAGGATACTTGTATACGCTAAACCTCACAGCAGCTTCAGGCAAACACCAATCCTTGTTCCCACCCAGTTCTCAACAAGAAAGCTCAGGATAAAGACAAAATGGAGCTTCAGGGAGCTGACTGGTCTTCCCCTTTTCGTGCTCTCTACCATGAAAGCCTTGGCTACTTTGCAGAGCCATTTCTTCTCTGCCTGCTTTGTCCTCCCTGAGGTCCCTATAGTAATGGCAAAGGGAACTCTGAGGCTGAATGTGTATGCAAAATGGTTATTAAGGTGAACACTCATGCTTGGAAACACAACAGTGGTTTCAAGACGCTGCTTCATTCAGCACTCCCGGAGCAAACCTTCATCTACATTATTAAACCATAGGAGAGCCAGGCTGGCCTGAGCCTCACACACCTGCCTGGGAAACCCTCAGAAAAGCATTCCCATGCAGGACTCGATTTATCTGGGTCTTGCTCTTGTACCCAGAGCTTCAGGACAGAAGCAGCAAACATGCAGCTAGGACCTTGAGAGAAAGAGGAGTCACCTAATTGTGTCATTCTCTAGTTTCTACTGCCTTTCATAAAATGTCCACATTCCTAACATGCCCCATCCAGTTCTCTGCCCATTTGTGACTCCATCACACTGATGTGCTGAGGTTTTTCACAGGCACCCACGTTCTTGTTCTTGCTACCTGACTTCGTGCGCACCTGCCCCTCGGCTGTGTGCCTGCAATGGTCTGCTGACTCCCCACCTCTTCCTGGGCCCACGCTGGTTCCCAGCCAAGCTCACTTCTGCTCATTTTTTGGACCCTGACCTGGCTATCATTCCTTCCAAGAATGGCCACAGACCCCTCTGACTGGGTGGGTGACCCTCCTTAGTACTACCAAAGCACCTGACCTGCTCTGTCCTGGCACTGAGCATACCTTATCGTGCAAGTGCATTTCCTCATTCACCCTTCCTCATCCACCCCTGGCAAGGAGCAGCCTGAGGGGAAAGATGCTGCTGTTATGTCTCCAGCGTGAACGGGAATTCAGCAAAGTTCAGTTGAATGTGTCAACCTATAAAAAGAATATCAGAAAAGAATCTCCAAATGTGTTAAATGTATTGATAAATAGAAAAGAGGATTATAATCTGGAATATACTATGGCAAGCCATAGGTGTGACCAGTGACGGCCAGTAACAGGAAGCTTTTATTGGCCAAAAGGGAGGAATTCATGTAAGCTGCTGGGAAATACACTTCACTGGTTCTGGAGGCCCAAAGTCAGCAGTGGCGTCGGTCCATTGGTGGAGGTGCTGTTACTGGGCAGATGCTTTCTCAAGGGCATTTTATCTGAATGACTGCCGTCCCAAAGAACGTCCAGCAATAACCCTTATAGTAGAAATACATGCATGCAAGTGAAACGCGCAAGCCGTGCAGAGCGGGAGAAACGCGCAAGCCGTGCAGAGCGGGAGATGCATGAAAGATGTGAGGGGCTTTCTTGTGGGTTTTGAGAAAGTCCTTGGAAACTGTTCTCATCTTAGACAGGCAAGCATGAGCACCCTCCTTCATGCCTAGTTCGCCCTGTTTTGTCTGGGTCTTTCTGACAATAGTGATTTCATCCTGGTGTCTGTAGCTTTCACTAATGCCTAGAAAATAATTGGTAGATTGCTCCTCTGGTTGAACACACCACTTCCAGAGGCCCCAACAGGAGGAAGGATTGAATAAAATGTCTGGCAAATGAGGGCGTAAATGCCCACCTGCAAAAAGTCAATCAGTAGATGGTCTATCCATTTTTCTCACTATTCTCAGTGGTTCTGTACTGCCTGAAGGCATAGAAACTGCTGCTACCACGTAATCTGGCCTCCTTTTCCCTTCTTCCTCTTGGTTCTGGGCTTCAGCGCTGGCTTGGGGGACGCTCCAGCTTCCCTCCCATCCATGCTTCAGACTTCACTCTGCAAGGTTGGCACTCGGCCCCAGGCTGACCCTTATTGTTTCCATTAGGGCCTTGCTGTGGTCTCTGCTCCTCCATGACCACACTTGTGCTGTGCTCTGGGGAGAGATTGGAGGCCCTGCCACCTGCCAGCTCCATTCCTGGTAGCCCTCAGGCCATTGCTGCCTTACCTGCCCTGGGTGGGCAGACGTGATGTGCCCCCACGGCAGCTCTGTAGGTTTCCTGACTGCAGGAGAGCGTGTGCTTTGGCAGATTCGCAGAGCCTTCCAAGAAGAGAGCTCAGTGGGGCATATTGCGTTCTCTCCCTGCAGAGTGACTGGGGGAGGCCCAGAGGCTCCAGGTGCTCGCCAGTGCCTGGTTCCTTCTCCACAGCCTGTGCCAGTGGGAGTGGGAGTGGGGACATAAGCAAGGAAGAGACAGTGAGATAGAAGAGAGACAGTGAGACCAAAGAGAGAGACAGTGAGACCAAAGCTTCCTGCAGCTGAGCAAGTCAAGTGCCTACAACTGGAATAATCTCCAAGGTCGTCACAATCCATCGTTTGACTCTGGAATCGCCACCACACCCTGTGACACGGTCATCTGGACAGTCCCAGTGCATCCTGCCTAATGCAATAATTGCGTCATTACTATTCCCCAGTGAGCATCCTGGCACACTGCTGTTTTTCACACTGGTGTGGGTATTTCTGAAGGACAGATGTCTGTGGATTGGCTGGGCAGACGTATGCACACTTCACATGATGCTGCCAATTACCCGCAGGTTCACACACACACAGCAGTGCACGGCAGTTATGGGCTCAAATGAAGAAAGGTCTTTCTCATAAACTGTCCCTCTGCAGATTGGACTACGTGTGTTGAATGAGTGTTCAAGAATCTGGATGATTAGGATGCTGTAGTGGGGATTTCCACCCTGAACTCAGCTTGTGGGAAGCTCTGGAGAAGCCCCAGGGCCGCCTCCTAGGTGGCCGGTCCCCAAGCGGGGCTCACTTGTGGAGGCAGTGGATTCTCCAGGCCAGCCTAAGACAGCATCTTCTCCCAGGTCTCTGTGAGGCTTTCCACTGGACCCTGCTTGTCCTCCCCTTAAACTCAGGCTTGTCAACTGCAGTCTCAGCTGGAGGGCTGGGGCGCTGCCGTGACCCTGTCCTGTTTGTCTCAGGAAAACAATGAGTCTTTTTCCCACTAGGCAGGAGATCTTCCTGGGTGTCCTGAATGTAGAAAGAGCAGCCAGTGGCAAGCATGGGTGTCAGATGCTCTACACTGACTCATAGAGAAGGGCCTGCTGGCTCTGAGGACTTTGCCGGCTGTGGCCACTCCCTCTGGTGCCAGCCCGGCCTCACCTGGCCTGCTCCTCACAGCCAGGACAGCTGATGGCAATGGTGCCAGATAGTGATGAGGGGTGTGATGTTACCAACATCCTTGGGAAGTGGGGTTGGGCACAGCTGTTGCCTCTCATTTTGTGCTGATCTGGGCACAGTCGTTAGCACACATTAGTGAACAGTGAACATTTCATGCTGTCTTCCCATGTACAGCTGTCCCTCCAGGTCCCCAGGGAAGGCACTGGATCTGCCCATGCCCACAGTGAGGCTGCTGGGAGCGGAGCAACACAGCAGCAGAGTCCTGCTCGTGTTTCTGTCTGATCAGGACAGTTCAGCCCCCGGTTTTTGATTCCCCAAAAAGGAGGCCACTGAGCACAGAGGAGGAGCGGCTGCCACGAAGTGTCCAGGGCCTCCACCTTGACCTGTGCCACCCTATGCAGCCGTAGCTGCACTCCCTTGCCTTTGTGACCAGCTCCTCCTGAGCTGCCCCCTCCATGCTGAATGCATGGGCTCAAGATGGGACGTCCCACCATGGACTGGATTAAATCACAGAAGGAGGAAACTTAGCAAGAGTGCCTCCCACCCCACCCTGCATTTATTGCTGAGCTGAGAAGGGGGAGAGCTCAACAGGGGGTGTTATGAGCTACACTGTGTCCCCCAAATTTATATGTTGAAGCCCTAACCCCCCAGAACCTCAGAATGTGACTGTATTGGGAGACAGGGTCGGTAAAGAGGTGATTAAGTTAAAATGAGGCTGAGGGTGGGCCCTAATCTAATATGATTGGAGTCCTGACAGGAAGGGAAGGAGACACCAGGGGTGCACAGGCACAGAGGAGAGGCCACGCCAAGACGCAGCAAGCAGATAGCCACCTCCATGTGGATGAGGGAGGCCTCAGGAGAAACCAAACCTTCATGCACCTTGAGTTTGGACTTCCAGCCTCCAGAGCTTGAAAAAATAAATTTCTGTTGTTTAAGCTGTGCTATCTGTGGCACTTTGTTATGGCAGCCAGAGCCAGAGCTAATATGGCAGCGGTGGGAGCAGGAGCATAAAATGAGTGCAGCCAAGAAAGCAAAGGGGGCTTCGTCACACAGAGCAGGCAGTGCTTCCTACAGATCCACATGGGCTCGGCCGTGCGGCTGGAGCTAGTGACCCTGACACTGGCATCCCCTCCCTCCCTGGACACCATGTCTGTTTTTTCTTATATTCCTCACCCTTCGGTGTGGGGCAGGGAGCTTTCATTATCCCCAGTCAGCAGCTGAGAAAATGAAGTTCAGAGATTGCCTGATTGACCTGTCATTTTATAAATGTTTTGGGGGCAGGTCTCCTGACCTCTTACTGAATCCCCCAGAGTAATGCTCCCAGGTTGCTCTATTGAGCAAGCTGATTCTGAAACTCCAGGTTGGAGCCCATTTGCAGCTGCTGCGGTTATTACAGCTTTGCCTCATTGGTCTGGCCTGATAGAGCAAAGCCAAGCACAGGCTTCCGTCCCAGGTGGATGCACACGTGACGGCGTCCCCGCCGCCAGCATGGTGGTTGCAGCTGATAGGAGCCTTTGGTAAGGCCATTGAGGGTGGTGGTGAGCTTCAGGCTGGAGCCGCGGTCTGGGGGTGGAAGCTGTTTCCCTCCCAACCAGAGAGGGCCGGGGAGAGCTCAGGCCTCCAGGAGAGCAGACGTGGCTGAAAGGAGTTGATTACCTGCATGGCTTAGACCTGTGGCTGGTGGGGAGAGCCACTCGCTGCTCTCCCCTGCAAGGTCTTCAGCCAGTGTGTGGCTCTGCACTATTTGGTGCAAAGGTTTGCTTGTGTTTGTACGCCTGTATGTGTGCACGTGCGTTTGTTTCAGGAGTGACAACTGCTATTTAGGTTACTCTGGAAGAAAACCAGCCTCACAGAGGCAGCAACACTAATTCTGCTAGCTCCCACCTCTTTAGGGCTCCCTCTTGCTTGAATACTCCACTCCCCATTATCTCACAACACCAGACATGTATTGTGATCCCTCCCCTGGGCCTTGCCTGGGCTTGGCCATGTCTTGTGTGTCACCATAGAAGATACCTTCTGTGTCTTCCTTTTCTGGAGCCAGAACTTTCTTCAGAAGACTTCCTTTCCATGGTTGGCCTAAACACTGCCTTGGTCATTTCATAAATCTTAGCAAAATGTCCTCTCTTACCTTGGCAACTCTCCCCGCCCCAACCAAGTCACGGCCAGGACATGGTTGGAGCTGTCTGGAGCTGTTGGCAGCTGTTTGGAGTGGCTCCTACTTTCTTGGAGCCCTGAGCCACAGGGCCAGGTGGCTGGTGTCTGGGGTGGATGTAGTGACGAAAGAGATTCCTTTTCTTCCTTGTGTGTGTGGTGAGAGGGTCCACAGCTCTCTGCCAAGGTCCTCTCTGGGTAAGAACAGGGTCTTGGGGAGTCCCTTGATTCATGGGTGAGAGCTGGATCAAGTGTCACAGGTAAGTGAGTAGCTGCAAAACCCAGATGCATGGTGGGTGGGTGAGGGGGCCATCTAGCCC
Source organism: Colobus angolensis palliatus (assembly GCF_000951035.1). Taxonomy (NCBI): domain Eukaryota; kingdom Metazoa; phylum Chordata; class Mammalia; order Primates; family Cercopithecidae; genus Colobus; species Colobus angolensis. The sequence goes on along the minus strand of NW_012115155.1, from coordinate 11,842,419 downwards.
CTAGCCACAGCTGTAGTGTTTGGGAGCAACTTTTTAATGACTCAAACTCATTTCTTGTGAAAAATGGCAATTGGAACACATCATATTTGAGAGGAGAGCAAATGTGCAAAAATAAGATAAGGACCTGAATTGGAAGCAGACAATTCTTTTTTTCCCCCCCCTTTTCAGAATTACCAGTATAAACGATCCCATTTTACCTTACAAGCTAGCCTCGACACTGAGCAACTTAATTGTATATTTGTTTTTCCAAAGCGATGTTCATGACTGGTAGAACTGCAGAAGTTAATTGGGGAGGGAGAATCAAACAGCACCTGTGTCAAGCCAAATGCACATCGGCTACAAGTGCCTACCCACACCTGGAGCAGCTGCACTGCCAGCACTAAGCCCGGGGCTCGGTCATTCTGTGGCCAAGCAGAGCACTCTCCTCCCTGGCTCTCGGATGGGCCGGGGTCTGCCAGCTATCGCACAGGATGCAGGGCGGGTCGGCCTCTGCTCAGGTGCCAGCCCTGATACGGTGTGTCCCCTTCTTATTCTTTTGCAAAAATAATCTTTGTTATACTTGGGCCATTAAGTTTCTACATAAATATTAGAATCAGCTGGCAAATTTCAGGGAAAACTCTGCTGGGATTTGAATTAGAATGACATTGAATTTTTAGATGAGTTTTGGGAGAGCTGACATTTTAAGCTGTTGGATCTTGGCAGGCATTAGGCTGATGGAGTTCTTCGTTTGTTCAGCTCTTTGCTGTACCTTTCAATCAAATTATCATTTCTATACACAGAGGTCCTGCCTGTGTTTATTTGGAATTATTTTTATATGATTTATTTTCTGTGCTATCATGACTGGCATCTTCTATTTTATTGCCTATTCTTATTGGTTATTGCTAATCAATAGAAATGTTTTTAATTTTTGCATCTTCATCTGCTAATCAGCCATTTATACTAAGTAGTCCTACCGTTAGTTCTACCATATTTAACCGTTTATTCTAATTAGTTCTAATGGTTCTAATAAATTTCCTGAATTTTCTAAGTAAGCAATTATGATGTCTCTGACTTCTTTGTCTTGTTTTGTTTTAGCTGATTTAATGTGGTTGTCGTGACTTCTGTGTTAAAGAACAAGTTTTTAATGACTCATTATTAAGTGTTCCTTGTAGATGTTCTTTATCATTTAAGAAATGCCATCTATTTCTTACTCACTGAAATTGCCTGTTTTTAACCCATGAATAATAGGTGGTAAACTTGATTTAAGCCCTTTTAGTATCTATTGATACAACCTAAATATTTTTCTGTGTTAAAGCATGAGTAATGTATTCCATTTTCCTGTGGCTTGTTTTAATTACTATTTATCATCTAAGACATGCATATCAATATTTCCAAAATAGGGATTTACCTTAAAATCAATAGTCTGTTATAGGTTTGGAAAAGATGTTTTTTTCAAATGGAAAGTCTTTTCTGCTTAGTGTTGCATTAAATATCCGTGTGTTATCATCAGTAGCATTTCAGATAAACAAAATGCACTAATAGGTTTTCTAATGTTTAAATATTTAGCAGTTCTGGCATCAACTCAATATATGTTATGTAAGATCTCTGTATTTATTTCATAAGAATGGGCTGTCATTTTTGCCTTCTTTATTTTGGTGTTAAGGGGTTACGCTTGCTTTATAAAGCAGCTGCGGGACATTCCTTATAATTTCTTCCCTGGGAGGGCTATTTAAAAAAGTTGGTTTTATTGAAATGTAATTGCCATTCAATAAGCTCCATGTATTTAGTGCATAAGTTTGTTAACTTTTGACGCAGGTATGCACCTGGGAAGCCGTCACCACAACGGGGTAATGAACATACAGGCCACAACAGAAAATTCTGCCTCCTTGGATTCCCATTCCCTCCTCCGAATTTTCCCAAAATAGTCCCAGGCAACTACTGCTGTGCTTTCTATTACCGAAGCTTAATTGGCGTTTTTGTAAATTTATTTAAATGAATCATAGGTTATATACTCACTTTTGTCTGGCTTCTTTCAGTTGGTGTAATTATTTTGAGCTTCCTCTATATTTTTGCCTGTGTCAAAAGTCCTTTCCTTTAAAAAAAAAATGCTTTTTTTTTTTTTGAGACAAAGTTTCTCTCTGTCATCCAGGCTGGAGTCCTGTGGTGCTGTCTTGGCTCATTGCAACCTCTGCTTCCTGAACTCAAGCGATTCTCCTGCCTCAGCCTCGCGAGTAGCTGGGGCTACAGCTATGAACCACCACGCCTGGCTAATTTTTTTTAATTTTTTGGTATTTTTAATGGAGATGCGGTTTCACCATGTTGGCCAGGCTAGTCTCAAACTCCTGACCTCAGGTGATCCACCCACCTCGGCCTCCCAAACTGCTAGGATTACAGGCGTGAGCCACTGCACCCAGCCCTGCTTTCTATTTTGAAATACAGGCTCACGAGGAGTTGCAAATAAATGTTCTGGAGTACCCATTTATCTTCCACCCTGATTCTTTCGATGGTGACATCTTGAACGATTATAGTACAATGCCAAAACTAGGAAATTAGCAATCCACAGAGCTTATTCAGATTTTACCAGTTTGACATCCTTACCTGTGTGTGTGTGATTTTATCACATGTGTAGATTTGCATCACCACCACTATATTCAAGAAACATGGTTGTGTCAATGAGCAGCTCACCCTGTTACCCCCTTATACAGCCACACCTGTTACCCCCTTATACAGCCCCCTCCCTAACACTGGACAGACACTACTTTGTTTTCCTTTCAATAATTCTGTTGTTTCAAGACTGTTTTATAAATGAAATCATATAGTATGTGAACTTTTGAGATTGGCTTTTCTCCCTTAGCATAATATTACTAAGGTTTATTCAGGTCACTGTGTGTGTAAATAGTTCTTTCATTTTTGTTACTGCTAAGTAGTATATACCTTGGTATGGGTGTACCTCTCAGTTTTTTTAATTAGTCAGCTCTTGAAGAGCATTTGGGTTGTTTACGGGTTTTGGCTATTAAGAATAAAGCTACCATTAATATACCTGTACAGGTTTTTGTGTGAACATAACTTTTTATTTCTCTGGGATAACTGCCAAAGAGTGCAGTTGCATGGCAAGTACATGTTTAGTTTTAAGAAACTGACTATTTTCCAAGGTTTGGTCTACATTTGGCATTCTCATCATCATTGTATGAGTTCGTTTTCCTGCATCTTCACCAGCATTTGGTGCTATCATTTTCTTTTTTAAACCTTTGTGATAGATGTGAAGAGATAGCGCATTGTTTCTAATCTGCATTTCCCTAATGGCTAGTGAGTTGAACATCTTTTCATGTGCTTATTTGCAATTTATATATCCTTTCTGGTTAACTGCTTCTGTATGGCTTTGCCATTTTCTCATTGGATTATTTGCATTTTTTACTGTTAAGTTTTGAAAGTGTATTATGTCCTCTCTATATAAGCCCTTTTTAGGATATGTGTTTTTTTGCTTTTTAAAAGAATTTTATTTTTATTTTAAGTTGTGGGGTACACATGGAGGAGGTGCAGGTTTGTTACGCAGGTAAACATCTGCCATGGTGGTTTGCTGCACCTATCAACCCATCTCCTAGGTATGGAGCCCAGCATGCAATAGCTATTTTTCCTAATGCTCTACCTCTCCCAACCCAGCCCTCTCGAAAGGCCCCAGTGTATGTTGTTCCCCTCCCTGTTTCCATGTGTTCTCATTGTTCAGCTCCCACTTATAAGTGAGAACATGTAGTGTTTGGTTTTCTGTTCCTGCATTAGGTTGCTGTTAAACACCATGGAATGCTATGTAGCCATAAAAAGGAATGAGACCATGTCCTTGCAGGGACATGGATGGAGCTGGAAGGATATGTGATTTGGAAACATTGTCTTCCACTCTGTAGCTTGTCTTTTCATTGTCTTTAAAGGGTCTTTTACAGACCAAATGTTTTTAATTTTGATGAGATTCAATTACATTTTTTGTGTGTCTCAACTTTAATAACTTCAGCTAGTTCTAAGTCCCAAAGATTTCCTCCTATGCTTTTCTAAAGGATTTGTAGTTTTAGGTGTTACATTTAAGCATATCTCCTTTTTTTCTGCCTGTGGATGATCAATTGCTCCAGGACAATTTGTTGAAAAGCTCTTCTTCCTTTCCTTTATTGAGCTGCGTTTGCACCTTTTCAAAAATTAGTTGGGTATATTTGTACCAGTCTATTTCTGGGCTTTCTATCGTGTTTATTGGTCTATGTGTCTATTCGTGTGCCAATACTACATTGTCTTGATTACTGTAGCTATATAGTGAGCATTAACATTGGGTAGAGTTATCCCTCTAACTTTATTCTTCCTTTTAAAAGTATGTTTAGCTATAATAAGTCCTTTGCTTTTTCATGTACATTTGTGAATAAGCATCCATATCTGTAAATCTTTTCTGGGAATTGGATTGAGATTCTGTTAAACCTACTGATCTATTTGGGAAGAGTTGATGTCTGTACCATGTTGAATTTTCCAATCCATAAACATGACATGTGTCTCCATTTATTTAGGTCTTACTTGATTTCCTTTTTAAGCATTTACAATTTTCAATATACTAATATTTTCAATTTAGTTAATTATTGCTTTTATATATATGGTGTGGGTTGTATGTTAGTTTTTTAGTTAAATAGATAATTATTTAGGTAATATGTTTTGATGAATAAAAATTTAATTTTGATGAAGCCCAACTTATCTACTCTTTGGTTGCTCATGCATTTGTCATATCTAAGAAATTGTTCCATAATCCAAAATCTTGTAGATTTATACCTATTCTTTCTTCTAATAGTTTTATAATTTTAGCTCTTGCATCTAGGTCTTGATTCCCTTTTGAGTTATTTTTTGTATATCACTTGAGGTAGAGGTCCAAATTCATTCTTTAGCATGTATACATTCAGTTGTACCATCATCATTTGACAAAAAGGTTATTCTGTATCCTCTTACATGATTTAGGCATAAGTGCCAATCTTCAATTAACCATATATGTACAGGTTTATATTGGGACTCTCAATTCCATTGTATTTACCTACATTTCTAACATAATGCCAGCACCACACTTTCTTGATTACTCTAGATTTGCAGTAGGTTTTGATTTGGGAAGTGTGAGTCCTCCAACTTTTTTCTTCTTTTCCTCGACTTGTTCAGCTATTTCGGCTATTTCCTTGTTATCCCTGTCTATTGGGCTATTCCTTTGCCCACATTTCCAGATGATTTTAGTTTCCACTTACCCATTTCTGTAAAAACGGCACTTGGTATTTTGATAGGTATTGTATTGAACCTGTAGATCAATTTGGGGACTGTTGCCATTTTAACAACATTAAGTTTTCTGATCCATTACATAAGATATCTTTGCATTTTTAAGGTCTTGTTTAAATTTTCAGCAATGTTTTGCAGATTTTAGTGCATGAGTCTTCCCTTTTTATGGTTAAATTTTGTTATTATTATTCAACTTTTATTTTAGAATTGGGGGTATACGTGCAGGTTTGTTACAAAGATACATTGTGTAATGCTGGGGTTTGGAGTATGACTGAGCTCGTCATCCAGGAAGTGAGCAGAGCACTCAATAGGTAGTTTTCAACACTTGCCTCCCTCCCCTCTCTTGTGTCCCCCAGTGTCTACTGTTCCCATCTTCATGTCCATGTGTACCCAGCTTTCAGCTCCCACTTACAAGTGAGAATATGTGATATTAGTTTTCTGTTCCTGCATTAGTTTGCTTAGGATAATGGCCTCCAGCTGCATCCATGTTGCTGCAAAGGACATGATTTTTTTATAGCTGTGTCATATCCCATGGCATGCATGTATCACATTTTCCTTATTCAATCTACTGTTGATGGGGCACCTGGGTTGGTTCCATGTCTTTGCTATTGTGAATGGTGCTGCAATGGACATATGGGTGCTCTGTGTCTTTGTGGTAAAATGATTTATTTTTCTTTGGCTATATACCCAGTAATGGGGTTGCTGGGTTGAATGGTAACTCGACTCTTAGTTCTTTGAGAAATCTCCAAACCGTTCTCCACAGTGGCTCAACAAATTTACATTCTTATCAACACCGTATGAGCTTTCCCTTTTCCCCACAGTCCGGACAGTGTCTGTTATTTTTTGACTTTTTAATAAAAATCATTTTGACTGGTGTGAGATGGTGTCTCATTGTAGTTTTGATGTGCATTTCTCTGGTGATTAGCGATGTGTATTTTTGTTTCATATGTTCTTTGTCTGCTTCTATATCTTCTTTTGAGAAATGCCTGTTCACGTCCTTTGCCCACTTTTTAATGAAGTTATTTGTTTTTTGCTTGTTAATTTAAGTTCCTTATAGATTCTGGATAACAGGCCTTTGTCAGGTACAGAGTTTGTGAGTATTTTCTTCCATTTTGTAGGTCTTCTGTGCATTTGGTTGATTTTGTACCTGGGAATTGTTTTCTTAATTTTATTTTTAGATTTTTCATTGCTAATATATATAAATGGAGATTATTTTGTATGTTGATCTTGTGTCTACTACCTTGTTGAATTAGCTTATTAGTTCTAATATTTTTGCAGGTTATTCTTTGGGATTTTCAGTATAAATTCATGTCATCTGCAAATAGAGATAGCTTTACTTTTTTCCCTTTTCTTGCTGAATGTCTTTTATTTTACTTTATTGAGCAAAGGACTAGCTAGACCTCCAGTACAATGCAGAATAGAAGTGGCCAGCATGAACATCATTTACTTCTTGAATTTAGGGGAAATTTTTCAGTCTATCACCATTAAGTTCTATATTAGCTGTGTTTTCTTTATAGATGCCCCTTTTCAGATCGAGAAAATTCCCTCCCTCTTCTGTTCTTAGTATTTGGGTGCGTGCATGTGTGTGTGTGCGTGTGTGTGTGTGCATGTTTTAATAAAAGGATGCTGGATTTTGTGAAATTATTTTTCTGTGTCTATTGAGATGATTGTGTGTTTTTCCTCCTCTTATTCTACTAATGTGGTATATAACATTGATTTTTTTATGTTAAACCAATCTTGTCTTCCTAAGGTACATCCCAGTCAATCATGGTGTGTAATTGTTCTTACGTGCTGCTGGATTCCATTTGATACTATTTTGTTGAAAATTTTAGTGTTCATATTCATAAGCATTATTGGGCTAATAGTCAACCTCTGTGATTTCAGATGAGAAATCAGCTCTTATTCAAATTGTTGTGCCCTCATAAGTAATCTATTATTTATGTCTGACTACTGTCAGGATTTTCCTCTTTAGTTTTCAGAATTTTAATTTTGTTGTATCTTGACTTAAATTTCAATGCATATATTCAGTTTGGAATTTGCTCTAGGTAGGAACACAGTGAAGGTTTCCATATGGGAAGGAGTTTGCATGGTTTAAAACTCCCACTGGTACCAAAGGGGGAATAGCCTAGGGTTCTCATTAGCTTGCCTAGATGTGGTGCAGAAATGAAAAAGGAGTGAGGCTTAGAAGATGTTAGTAGTGAGACATCACAAAATGCAGTCAGACTCTTTATTTTAGTTAAGGTGTGTTTTATAAACCTGAATGTGGTTCTCTCTTGATACATGTTTCATGTGAGCTTGAGAAGTGTGTTTATTCTGTTGCTGTTAAATAGAATATTCTACAAATGCCAATTAGATCAATCTGATTAATAGTGCTGTTCAAATAAACTATATCCTTATTAATTTTCTGCCTGTTTGATCTAACAATTATTGAAAAGGAGGTGTTGGGAGATCCCAACTGTATTAATGAACTTGGGAGATCCCAACTATATTAATGAACTTACCTATTTCTGCTTGCAGTTCTATCAGTGTTTTCCTCATTTATTTTGACTGTCTTCTGTGAGGTGTTATACACCATGAATGTTGTTAGGTCTTCATGGGAAATGGACTCTTTCATCACGTAATACCCCATTTTACAACTGACAGTTTTTCTGTTCAGAAGGCTGATTTGTCTATACATATATCTATTTTAATTTTCTTTTATTAATGTTAGTATGGCATATCTTTCTCCACTTCTTTACACTAAACCATCCATGTCTTTATACTTAAAGTGTATTTCTTGTAGATAACATATATTTGGTAAAATTCTCTTTGACAGTCTCTGTCTTTCAATTTATGTATTTACACCATTCTTTTTTTTTTT
>NW_012115155.1:11833045-11833805 GCF_000951035.1 Colobus angolensis palliatus | reverse complement strand
AGTTCTGGCCAGGGCAATCAGGCAAGAGAAAGAAATAAAGGGGATTCAATTAGGAAAAGAGGAAGTCAAATTGTCCCTGTTTGCAGATGACATGATTGTGTATTTAGAAAACCCCATCGTCTCAGCCCAAAAATCTCCTTAATCTGATAAGCAACTTCAGCAAAGTCTCAGAATACAAAATCAATGTGCAAAAATCACAAGCATTCTTACATACTAGTAACAGACCACCAGAGAGCCAAATCATGAGTGAACTCCCATTCACAATTGCTTCAAAGAGAATAAAATACCTAGGAATCCAACTTACAAGAGATGTGAAGGACCTCTTCAAGGAGAACTACAAACCACTGCTCAATGAAATAAAAGAGGACACAAACAAATGGAAGAACATCCCATGCTCATGGATAGGAAGAATCAATATCGTGAAAATGGCCGTACTGCCCAAGGTAATTTATAGATTCAATGCCATCCCCATTAAGCTCCCAATGACTTTCTTCACAGAATTGGAAAAAACTACTTTAAAGTTCACATGAAAGCGAAAAAGAGCCCGCATTGCCAAGACAATCCTAAGCCAAAAGAACGAAGCTGCAGGCATCATGCTACCTGACTTCAAAGTATACTACAAGGCTACAGTAACCAAAACAGCATGGAACTGGTACCAAAACAGTGATATAGACCGATGGAACAGAACAGAGCCCTCAGAAATAATACCACACATCTACAACCATCTGATCTTTGACAAACCTGACAAAAACAAGAAATG
>NW_012115155.1:11810992-11832475 GCF_000951035.1 Colobus angolensis palliatus | reverse complement strand
TGCGGCACTATTCACAATAGCAAAGACTTGGAACCAACCCAAATGTCCGTCAATGATAGACTGGATTAAGAAAATATGGCACATATACACCATGGAATACTACGCAGCCATAAAAAGGGTGAGTTCATGTCTTTTGTAGGGACATGGATGAAACTGGAAACCATCATTCTCAGCAAACTATCGCAAGGACAAAAAACCAAACACCACATGTTCTCACTCATAGGTGGAAATTGAACAATGAGAACACTTGGACACAGAGCGGGGAACATCACACACTGGGGCCTGTTGTGGGGTAAGGGGATGGGGGAGGGATAACATTAGGAGAAATACCTAATGTAAACGACGAGTTAATGGGTGCAGCACACCAACATAGCGCATGTATACATACGTAACAAACCTGCACGTTGTGCACATGTACCCTAGAACTTAAAGTATAATAAAAAAATAAAGTAGCTGTTGATGTAGTTGCATTAATATCTACAATGTTTGCAACTATTTTCTGTTTTTTATACTTGTCCTTTGTATTTTTTCTTCCCCTCTTTTTTCTTCTCTCTCTGGTTTTGAATGTTTTATGATTCCATTTTTCTCTTAGCATATTAATTAAAACCCTTTTAAAAACTGTTTTAGGTGGGGCACGGTGGCTCACGCCTGTAATCCCACCACTTTGGGAGGCCGAGGCGGGCAGATCACAAGGTCAGGAGATGGAGCCCATCCTGGCTAACACGGTGAAACCCCGTCTCTACTAAAAATGCAAAAAGTTAGTCTGGTGTGGCCGCAGGCACCTGTAGTCCCAGCTATTTGGGAGGCTGAGGCAGGAGAATGGCGTGAACCCAGGAGGCGGAGCTTGCAGTGAGCCGAGATCGGGCCACTGCACTCCAGCCTTCCAGCCTGGGCAAGTGAGTGAGACTCCATCTCAAAAAAACAAAAAACAAAAACAAAAAAAACCCAACAAACTGTTTTAGTGTTTTTCTTAGAATTCACAATATATATTTAGAGCTAAGTCCACTTTCTGTAACACTATACCATTTTATGGGTAGTGCAGGTAACTTAGCACACAGTACTCCTAATTTCTCCCTTCTGTCCCTACGTTGCTGTTATTCATTTCAGTTATCTATATGCAATATTTTAGGTTGAATTGTGATTCCCCCTGAAACAAAGGGATATGTTGAAATTCCAACCCTCTTACTTCGCAATGTGAACTTAATTGGAAATAGGCTTGTCTTTTCATTCTCCTGACAATATATTTTGCAGAGAAGAAACTTTTATTTTAACAAAATTCAAATGATCAGATTTGTTTTCATGGACCATACCTTTGGTGTTGTATTTACAAGGTCATGACTATACCCATAGACACGCAGGTCTTCTGCTATGTTACCTTCCAGGAGATTTATAGTTTTGCATTTTACATGTAGGTCTATAATACACTTTAAGTTTTGTGAGAGGTTTAAGATCTATGTCTAAATTCATCTTATACATTTTTTTGTATGTTGATGTCTGGTTGTTTCAGTGCATAGTAATCATGGTTATTTTAAATTTCTTGATTGATTAATTCCAAAATTTGTGTCATAGATAAGTCTGGTTCTGATTCTTGCATTATTTCTTTTTGTTGTGCATTGCCTGAAGTTGATCATTCTTTGTAGTTTTTTATTGAAGACTAAACCATGACATTCTATGTAATCTGGCTACGAGTTGGACTGTTTCTAAGAGTTGCCATTGTTACAGGTGCGAAGATCTTTAAATTACTCCGTTGTCTTTGTTTCTGTCTCCCTTGTTGTCTTTGGTTTTCCTTAAGCACACTTTTCTTAATTCGAATTTGTGCCATTCTTTCAGCTGTAATCACCTGTTATCCCACAGCTCCATTAATGTAGGGGTAAAAAGTGGGAATGGAGAAGTGTTCCAGAATCCTGTGGTTAAATTTTATCGCCTTTTAATCGGTTTGTGTCATCAGGATGAGACCTTTACAAATGTTTCTTAGCTTTCCCCCCTTCCCACTTTAGGTTAGACAAGAAAGTCAGAAGGAGCTCAAGTAAGGCAAACACCTTTCTCTCGAGATGGGATAAGTTTCTGGTAAAGTTTTCTCATGAAGAAGATAACTTTCCAATGAAGAATGTACTAATCATTTATCAAAACGGCTACTTTCTCCTTCCCCCTGCCAGAGACTAAGGTAATTTTTCCCCCAGCTCTTCACAGTGAGAACCTGATGGGGTTTCTGGAGGTAAAACCTATGAATGTGTGGGCCCTTCCCCGAGACTATGGCCTCAGGAGTTTCTCACTCTCCTGCTAGTTCTCAGCCTTCAGCAATTTGTCAAAATTACCATGTAAGTGTTTCTATTAGCTTAGGACTTTAGGCTTTAGCTCCTAGTAAGCCGATCTCAGCTCTGAATCTCAGCATTCAGCTGTCTATCCAAATTTTGAGGTGGTTTCCTCTGCAACCTCAATTCTCTGATGGGTCCAAAGGTCATTGATTTTCAGTTTGTTCAGCTGTTTTCCTGTTGTTAAGGAAGAAAGTGATAATTTCCAAGCTCTTTTGATGTTGAATTTGAAGCCGAAAATATCCAGTAAATTTTCCACCTCCTGGGATACAGATTTCATTTCAGCAAGTTTGATTTTGGCCTTTATTATATCTCTGTGCCTCAATTCATCTTTTTGAACATATGCAGTACAGTTATAATAACTGTTTTTACATCAATTGTCAGAGCTGACATCTGTGTCAGTTCTGGATTAGTTTCATTTGAATGATTTTTGTTCTCACTTGGAGGTTTTGATTAGATGCCAAATATTGAGAATTGTGTTGTTAGATCCTGGATATTTTTTGCATTTCTATTATCATCCTTGAGCTTTGTTCAGGGATGCAGTTACCTAGTTTGAAACAGTTGGATGCTTTCAAGTTTTTCTTTTACTGTGTTTTAGCTGAGTGCAGAGCAATGCTCAGCGTGGAGCTGATCCTTACCCACTACTGAGACAGGATCCGTCTGAGAACTCTACCCAATGATCTGTGTGTCCTAGATATTTCCAGTGTGGCTGTTGGAACAGACTCTATTGAGTTCTGTGTGTGTGGCAGGTATTCATCATTCTAATCTTTTGGGGTTGTTCTTCTTCAACCTCAGTTTTCTCACACATACGTGCTGATCACTAGTCTACTAAATACGTGTTGGGGACCCTCTAGGGTTCTCTCTATGCAGCTCTCTTCTCTCTATTACTCTGCTTTTGGAAATCTATCTGCCTTGGTTTCCCCATAGTCTCAGTTCCATCTTCTTAATGCAGGGAATCTAAAGGACTCCACTGGGATTTTTCCCTCCTGTGCCATGACTTTGAAACTGTCTCCGTGTAGTAAGTTGTAGCAATTTTAGGGCTCACTTCATTCATTTCCTGTCTCTCAAGGATCTTTGTCCTTTGTTTCAGTGTCTTAAAAACTATGGCTTTACATATTTGATCTACTTTTCTGGTTGTTTTCTCTAGATAAATATATTCAGTCTCTTTTATACCATTTTGGTTGGGAATATAGAATTTCCTTCCAAAACTGCCCGAGCTTGGGGCTTGTTAATTTTTGATGGGTGTATGTGCCCTCTTAAAATTCATATGTTGAAAGCTAATCCCCATGGTGGTGATATGAAGATATGGGGTCTTTGGAGCCTTCGTGAATGGGATTAATGACCTTTTGAATGAGGCCTGAGGGAGCTTGTCTGCCTTTTCTGCCATGTGAGGATGCGTAGAAAGTGCCATCTATGAGGAACAGGCCTTCACCTTCCACCAAATCTGTTGGCACCTTGATCTTGGACTTCCCAGCCTCCAGAATGGTGAGCAATACATTTCTGTTTTCTATAAATTACCCAACCTAAGGTATTTTTTATAGCATCCCTAAGATATCTATTTTATAATTTTAAAATATCTACATATTTATATACAGTTAGCCCTCCTTATTTGTGGGTTCCACCTCTATAGATTTAAACAACCATGGATTGAAAATATTTGAAAAAAAAGTAACAATACAAAAATGAAAAAATAATACAAATTTAAAAATACACTTTAACAACTATTTACATAACACTGACATTGTATTAGCTATTATAAGCAATCTAGACATGATTTAAATTATGTAGGAGGATGTGCATAGGTTATGCAAATACTTTGCCATCTTATATCAGAGACTTGAGTATCCTCAGATTTCACTATCTGTGGTATGTCATAGAACCAATTCTCCGTGGATACGAAGGGACAACTTAGTCTCTAGTTTTCTTAGCATTATTATTTTTTTTATTTTTAGAGTCTGTTAATGTTATTAGTCTTTTTTAAAGTATAAACTTTTGTTTTTCATGAACTTCTCTATTTTTGGTTTTCTACTTTATACATTTTCACCCATCAGAGTTATTTATCTGTTTAGGATCCTCAAATTATCCTTGTCATTCAGTCAGTTCTACCTTTATGTATACTTTAAACCATGTTATGAGGCATTTACAGGCTCTGGATTGCTATTGCTTTCTTGAAAATTGGTCATTTTATTGTGTCCAAGAATTCTTTTTTCTCAATAACCATTGCCTTTTGCTTTAAATTTTCTTTTGTTAAATCAGTTTTCTTTAATTAATATTTTCCTGGTATATCTTTTGCTATTCCTTTAGTTTTTCTTAATATTGAATATCTGAAAACTAGACTTGAGCCTTGTTTAAAAACTGAAATAGCCATAAGTGAGTGGAATGATGAACTTCTGGGATGCTCTCTCCGGAATCACTGTCCTGATCATATCTCCTGTCATCCCTGCTGCCAGTCTGTCCCTGACGTTATGTTGGGTATGACAAATCTTAGATTCTTGATTTGAGCACTGGAAAATATTCATGATCAGGCCAAAACATGTATTTACCAATTTAATTTTTTTGCTTAATAATTATTTCAGAAAATGTTGTTGTTATATTATTAGAATCCTTGACATTATGCTAGATATTTGACTATAATTAGTCTAGGTTGGCAGTGTCCCAGCAGCCATGGAGTGGACTGTGTACGTTTTCTGCAACCCCAGGGGGACACGGTACCACTTCTCTTCTCTTTATATTTTTTGAATTAGTCTCTCTGCTATTTCACCCTTAACCCCTGTAAACCCCAATTTTCCAACCACCTATTTAAAGAACATAGGATGCTGAACTGGAATTGCCCATGATTAGCCTCCAATTTTTCATCCTAAGGACAGCGGCTGAGACTCCGGCAGGGGAAAGAGTGGCTCCTGCTGGTCAGTGCTAGAGGCCAGTGTCCACCTGTCCATCATGTGCTTTCGCTCCCACAGCCCTGCGGTGCTTCCAACTTCCTCCTGTCGGTATTCACCCAACCTGCTCTTCACTCTGTAGCTCCAGCTCTGCGTCTTCCACAGAGTCTTTTCCATCGCCATGACCTAGAGCACTTGCACCATCCTTCAGTCTCATCTGGAGACCACACATGGCCTGCACACACTATAAACCTTCTTCATTGTTGTCCTGTGCCATGAGCAAATTTCTCTTTTGTAAATTTGTGTGGGTTTGTGGACTACTTTTCAAGTATGCTGTGAGCTGCTGGAGGAGAAAACAGCCTTCTCTGTCTCTCTGTGTTCACCAGGGCCCTTCAGATATTAGGTCACTAGACACCTTTTCATAGGTTCCTGCCTTGAGTGCTGCATCCCACAGTGAGCTCCTCCTGGGCATGAGTGGGAGGGAGCACAGGCAGGTCCTTGAGCCTATTTGTATTTCCCAAGCTTCCAGCTCAGCAGCTGCCCCTGGGAGTGGAGGCTACAGTAACTCTCTGTCAACTTGAGGAGCTAGTGTGATCCATTTCCTCTTCTTCTCCACCTCTGCATAGAAACTGCTCTTTTCCCAAGGTGCTTGCCCTTCATTATGGCTGTAGCATTTCACAGAAATGCTGTTCTTTCTGCACCAAGACTGCACAAAGCTGAGGGAGACCACTTCGGGGATGAATACACCCAGTGACCCTTCAAAATTGCTCTCCCAAACATTTAAAAAATTCTCCACATTTTAAATCAAGAATTGTAATTTTTAACGCTCCTCTTTCAAACCCCTCATCAAATATAACCTTTTCCTAGTTTTAGTGAGGAAATCTCCCCTGGTTCGTTTGAGAGTCTGACAAGCTCTGCATACAAAATTGACAGCTGAAGATTTTTTTTATAAAATAGTAGTCAAGATTAGAGCTGTGTTCTGGCATTTTCCTCCCCACTCCTCTCTCAGCTTGAGTCATTTTGCCTTTTCCTCCAGCTCTGGCACCGCACAGGCTTCTCCGAATGGAGCACCTGAATTATTGATGCTGCCCAGTCCCTCAGAGGGCCCACGAAGCTGTGCACAGTTCAATCTGAAAGGATGCACAGAATCATTAGATGCTGGCAGCCCATTCTCGGCCCTGTGATCGGCCCTGTGAACACCTGGCTAGAGACATTAACTTACTAAATGATTTTACCACTGCAAGTTTTTAGATTACTACACATTTAGCTCAGTTAAATATATTTTAACACACATTTATTAACCACCTACATTTTCCCAAGAGACTGAGGTGGGAGTTATGTTCTAAGTAGATCTCCTAAATTAGCGGAGGAGGCAAACAGACAAACAACAAGGCAGGTGGAGGCAGGTGTCTGTAAAGAGGCACAAGGGGCATCAATACAGAGCCCAGGTCATCATCTCAGAATACAGGGTGGGAAACCTCCCGTTCCTGAATGAGGAGGACCTAGAGAAAGGTGGGAAGGGGTAGACATTCCAGATGAAGGGATGGCCATAAACAACACAGCCCAAATGAGACTGAGTGAGGAACGTTAACCATAAAGTCCAAGTTGCTGGGGTGATGGGGAGGTTTAATAGTGCGACACAGGAAGTGTCACATCATCCTGTTCCTCTCATGGAGGTTTCTCAGTCAGACCCACACTGGAGATTCCTTTAAAGATAAAAGTGAACTGAGTGAATACTTACTTGCTGGTGTGGGAGAGAAAACTGCATGCAGATGTTGGAAAACTCAGGACAGAAAACTCCAAGATAAGTTAGGGGTGAACTGGCATCCAATGGGGGCTTCACTTCCACGGGGCTAAGTGAGAAACAGAGGATACAAGTCAATCTTATTTCTGCAGAGGCCAGCAGGAGGCCAAACCTCCTTGGCAAAGCAGGTTATGTACTTGGAAATTACTCTAGACTGATACGAATTTAGGATGAAAGACCGAGAAGATATTTGTTGAAATCTGACTAGAAGTATATAGAGAATAAATGAAAATTCAATGTATGGCTCTGGGGACCAGCAGAACCTGGTGATATGAGGGAGAAGAACCAGAGCCGATCCGGACAGACTCTTCTCATAGATCCATCTGCCTCACGGCGTGTACCAGTCTTTTCCTGAAGAATGAGGGGAAGTGTTTGTTAAAATACACTGTCTGTCTTTGTCTTTCAAAGTTCCCATTTCAGAAAAATCCTACCAAAATTGGATTGACTTTGCTGGAATTGTTGCAAGACTCACAGGTTTGTATGCCTGCTGCATGGTAATGGACCAATACACTTAGACCACAGGGATGCAGCAGAGAAACAGTGTAATGACCGCAGACCACCAAGCAAGGAGGTGGGAGGAGACCCTCAAATCCCTCTCCCCAAGGAACTTTTGCCTGGGGTTTTTAAGGAGATCATGGAGGCCAAGGGCCTGGAAGACTGGGGTCATTGATTGGTTAGGGGAAAGAGGATGAAATTATCAGAATGTGGAAACTGCAGTTTTTGGTGAGTCAGCTCCTCCTGGGGTCCTCAGACACCTGGCATCAGTGGGGTCCTACAGACTAGCTGGCATCAGTGGCATCCTTCAGACCAGCTGGCATTGGTAGTTTCACTCTTATACAGGACCTACAAGAATTTCTCAAAGGAAAAACTTAACCTTTTCTAATATTCAAGTTGTTGTCTACAGAGCCGGTAAGGAGAACTGGAATCTTGTAACAGAGTCTACATGATTCTAGGACAATAGGAACCAAGCAACTCTGAGGAAGCAGGTCAGAGCAGCCCGATCTGGTGAGGAATGCCGAGTGTGCGGCAAGCCAGCTTTCATTCATTTCCCCCTCTCTCTTCTTCCTTGATTAATTTTATAAAATTTACAGGGATGGTTTCAGAATAACTGAACAGTTCAAGGCCAGGGCAGTTTGATCATGTCTCAATTGAGCTCGGTGGTGTGTCAGGATGTGGCTTCTTCATCTCTTGACCCTATTCTTCTCTGCTAGCCTTGCCCTCTTGGGGTCACCCAGGGCTCCAGGCCAGCATGTTCCCTTGTGCCCATCCAGCAAAAAGAGAGCCTCTCTGGTGCCAATGGCACCAGTATGAGGCCCACTTGTCATTCTCATTGGCTGTTATTGGGACTTGTGCACATTCCAGGACAAGCCACTGCGGTAAATGAAATATACCAATGGGATAAAGGGAGTTACCTAAGAGAAATCAGGGTGCTGTGAGGGAAGATGAGTGCTAGGTGTTCAAGCAATTACCTACTGAGTGAGAGTTTAAGACCCAATTTGAATCTCACCACCTCCAGGAAGCCCTCTCGGATTTTCTGAGTGTCTGCTTATTCTGTTTACCTCCTTCACTTTTTACAGTCCTATTTCTACCTCCAAACTGTGCATTCCTTCAGTGTCTGTAACATCCTGCACCAAACCCATGGGAGAGGTGCTGACATACACATACACAGACATGGGGTGCACATATACATACCACATAAGTGCCAGAGACATGCATTTATTGGTATCATTGCCATGGGTTCTTTTGAGGTAAAGTTGTAGACACTCCCACACTTCTTACCAATATTCATCGTAGAGCTATAATTTATTGCAGATAATCTCATTTAATAAAACCGTTCTCGTCACATGGACGATGCTCAGTAAATAGTTTCTGGATGAGTGAATTCAAGCCCTAAATAATGGTACATGATGGTGGATGAGGGACTTAAGATGAAACAAAATGTGTCTATGTCCAAGGGCAATGCTTTTATTGTAATGACTCACATGTTTTTAGGTGCAACAACCTTGCCCAAAACACAGACTTCAGTAGAGCAGCCAAAGGCAAACGTGCTGTGGTGAAGTAGCATTGTGAAGTAGGTGTATATCCGTGTGTGAAGCAGGTGTATATCCGTGTGTGAAGTAGGTGTATATCCATGTGTGAAGTAGGTGTATATCTGTGTGGGAAGCAGGTGTATATCCGTGTGGGAAGCAGGTGTATATCCGTGTGGGAAGTTGTTGCTCCCACCCACACTGCCACCCTGAAGTGCTCCCTGGAACACCAAGGCTCCCTGGAACCATCTGCATGTCACACTCAAATGCACACTGCCTGGTTTGAGTTCCTCTGTCTTCCCAGTGTCACCTGGTTGGCCAGAGAGCTAGAAGGGGCAGTGAGACCCTGATGTCTCTGGGAGAAAGAGGCCCCGAGAAGCAGTGCTCACTCACCAGCTTTGAGGCTTTCCTCAAGGAAGTCCCCCTACACCCGGCTCCAGGATCCCACAAGCTGAGGCTCCATGCCTCAGGGACTGAAGAGCACGGGCCCCACACAGGTGACTCCAGGGGGTTGGGAGGCCTTGGTTGTGTGACCCCAGACAATGAACCACGGCTAGGTTGGACCTTGATGCTCCTGGTCTGCTTATCTAATATACAAAGTGTTTCTAATTTAAATGATAATAACACATTGGAAAAAAAATGCTTGCCTGCGTTCAGTGAACCGTGACCATCATCCGTGTTGCTCCTGGATCTGGTGTTGACGGAACATTATTAAGCCCTTATCTACGACGCCCACACTGAGCATGTTGCTGATGGCATTAGCAGAACAGGTGTGGTATTCTACACCTTGTGCTCTTCAGAACATATGCCCTCCTTGTCTTGTCAGAGCAATAACTGAGAAAATGTTCTCTTAAAAGGAGAGAGCAGTCGCAAAGAAGTTCACATTCTTTCTTAAGGTAAGTTAAGAGAACACATATTTTCAGATGGAAAATTGTGTCTCCTTTTTACTCTTTTCTGTCCAGAGTCAGGGATGTGGAGTAAATCCATCACCAGGAGAACAACTTTCTCTTCTAGAATTGCTGATGAATCATTTGGTAAAGCCGGGGCCACTAGCAGAGTGGCCTTCTGGCAGATGGCTGGGGCTTGGGAAATGCAAATCTTCTCTCGGCTCAGCTGTGTGATTCTTTTTTCTTCAAGAAGCCAAAGTATTGGGTGTACCCCACGAAGTCAGAACGGGGCACAGACAGGAAAGGCTGGCTGTCAGCACCTTGCTGGCCATGGTCGTGGACCCCAGGGTGAGCCGACAAAGCAGTCACTCCAAGCATGGCTGCAGGAGCGCCAGAAGGTGCTGGGTGCTAACGTTTAGGAGGCAGCAGGGACAGTGGAGGGGTGCAGAGGAGGCCCCACATGAGGGACAGAATGAGGGCCTGCTGGCTGCCTGCACTGCCTGGTGCTCCTGCTACGGCGGCAGAAGGCCAGGCCCCTGGCAGGACTGCTGCTCTGTGGATCCTGATGCCACTAATGATTCGTCGTGCATCTGGGCCTCTTTGACTCTGGGTGCCTCTTAGGACTGAGATAAGGATGAGGGGAGAGAATAAATGTGAAATGCCCAGGCTTACTCTCAGCACCGGGTGGTCGGTGCAGCCCACGAGCCAGGAAGCAAGCCTCCGCAGGAGTCTAAAGGATCCAAACTGAAGCACCATTTTCTGACATCTTGCATTTAAACCTAACGTTTTGCATGAATTTCTTTTCCACCACAAGCTTGTATGAATAAAAACAGATGACTTCCCCTCATAGTTAAGCAGAACTGACATGTCCTGGTGGCTCCTGGTCCATGGTGCCCACTGAGGAGGAAAAACAATAACGTTACCTTGAAAGGTGATAATTGGTCCTCTTAGAAAGCTGTGGAATTGGGTACCGGAAGATACGTTTGCCTCAGCTACAGATGGGTGCGACACATCAAGGGAGCCCTCCTGGCCCGTCCTGCCCTGTACCGAGTTTCACCTGATACTCACTCTCCCACGTCTTCTGCTTCAGGAAAACCCGCCATGCCTCTGTCTGGGAAGGTGGCCTGTTATTCCAGCCTCTTATCCTTTCCTCTTGCCACTCAATGTCCCCGCCCACTCCCAACTGGACACTTACAGGACCCCAGCACTGCCTGCTCCAAGAAGCCTTCCTGGACTCTATCAGCCCACACTGAGTTTGTTAACATTGATTATCTGAAGAATTTGGGGTATCACCTTATGACATGCTGTGCTACATTCCGTCACCATCTTGCCCAGGACTCACAGCAGCAGGTGGCAGTCCAGATTCAAATCTCGGTCTGCCTGGCTGAGCACCCGTGGCTTCTCTGCAGACTTAGCCCCAGCTGCAGCCCCCCGTCTGTGCCATCTGTTTCATCGTATCCTCACCCTGTCTCTGGGTGCTCCTGATACTGTTCTGTTTGTGAGGTTGGACCCTGAGAAGGTACCCAGAAAGCCTTAAGCATTCATGGAAATGAGTCCACGGACTGTGTGATCCAGCAGACAAGCTGATCGAGCAGCAGAGTGGTCCACAAGAGCAGATGTGGCACAGCCAGGCTTTAATCTCCCTCTGCTTGGGCTCATGCTCCGCTGAACCACGGAAGTCTTGTGATAGAGTAAGGACCAGGTGGTGTGGGAGGCAAGGAGGATGGGTACACATGTTGTCATTAGTCAGCCTTGTCTTAGCCACCAAATTGGGGCAGGGTCTCCTTCATGGGGGGGGTCTAATGATTTTCCCCAGAATGTGAGTGCTCAGAAGAGAAAGACTATTCTATTGTACTCCTGCCCATGTCCAGCACGGTGCCTGGAGCACAGTGAATGCTCACTCCCAGTGTGGGGATGAGCGGCTGATGGGCTGGAGAGGGAGAGGGAGCCTGGGGTTCTCTTCCATCCTACCTGGGAATCCTGAGGCTGCTAGGCCCACTTCAGCATCTATAAAACAGGGCATGTCGCTGTTCTTCAGGCTGCTGGGAGGAATCGTGATTTCACATAAGAGAGGCACCACCTGGCCCTGGACAGCAGGTCCTTCAGTTTTGTCTCAAGGTGGCCAAGGATGCTTGGGGGTGTCCCAGGAGCGATGCTGAGGCCAGGTCTGGGGTATGGAGAAAGTTGGGCAGTGGTGATATGCATGCCCTGGGTGTGCCTGTATTTGCCATTTTGTCTTTGCAAGAACTCAGAAGAGTAATATTTTGTAGTTCTTCTCATGGAAAGAGTGAGGGGAGCCCCATTACACCCCATGAGGCTGCTCTGCACCTGGCTCTCCTGTTCTGTGGCCCTGCCTTCCACGATGTCAGAATAAATCATCTAGTTAACTGGCTATAACATGGGGCACCAGGAGGGAAACCAGGTGGGGAGATTGGCAATGAGACAGAAATGACTCGTTTTGCCACTGGTTATGTTGGCATTTTGTAGACACAGCCCTGAGCTCACTCACTGCATCACCTCCCACATCAGGCCATTAGGAAGGGAATATTTTGTGTAGAGTATAAAATATTGATTGTCCATCATCCTTAACACTTTAATTGCATTTCAGAGAACACCGAGCTGCAGTCAATGTGGGGCAGCCTGGTTTCCCTTCGCCCTCAGGGGAACAGATAATCTGGAGAAGCAAGAATGCAGAAAGTAGACTTATAAATAAACCAAAAGAATTAGAGTGAGGACAGCTCTACCCAGCCTGGTTGGCAGCTGGCCACACTGCAAACCTTCTTATGGGAAAGCTGTTTTTTGGGGTGCAAGAGAAAAATGCTAAAATCAGCTTTCTGGTGTGGAAACTCAGGCAAGGGCAGGCACATATGCTCACCGTGGCCGTTCCCAGAAGTGCTTAAGCTGCCACATGCTATCTAGCTGTGTCCCACTGAGCTGCCTGAGCTCAGGGACCACGTTCCATCACACGGGTCGTGCAGATGGCAGCAGGTGTCAGGAGCCCAAGTGGCAGAAGGTAGAGGTGAGAGAGCCCTGAGGAGCTGCCCCTTCAGGGCTCATGGGGAGCCATAGACAGTTTCTGTTCCATGGGGAATGTGTGTGCTGGTGACTGCAGAGAGGCAGGAGACCCTTCCGTCCTTTCCTTCAATGCACCCCATCAGTGCTGTCCTTGGAGTTCTGAGGCCCTGGCTGAAAGAAGACGCATCGATCCACTTTTAAACCATAGCTAAATAAGCCTGGGGTTGTAAATTAAATATAACCAAGCAAAGTGCCTCCAGAAACTGCCCCAAGCTTGGTTGTGTTTAGAAAGCTTCCCAGCTCCCTCCAGGCCAGGCGGTCTCTCCAGGTTCTGACTGAGGGCTGGAGTCGCTGGCTCCATTTACTTGGTGCCTGTCACTTTCTGCTTTGTGATTTATTTTGTGCTGGCATCCTCTATAGCTGTTTAACTTTTCATGAGTGTGCATGTCTCATCTTTCTGCCTATATTGCAAAATGCCTCAGGGGTTGTGACTGCACCGTATGCTTCAGAATCAGCATTTGATCTCCGTTTTGAAAGGTCCTCTTCTCCCAGGGCCTCACTTTGAGGGCAAAGGACCCTGGCCTGAGAGTTCAAACGAGTCTCCTGGGCTAAAGGAGGTGTAGGGCAGGGCTGGGCTGGAACTCGGCTCTCCTGAGGCTTAGGCTCCCCAGCACTGTTGCAAAGACTGAATTCCTGCTTTTCCACAGTAGGTGAGAGGAGTATGCCCCTCAAAGTTAACACGCACAGTGGGTCATCTTTCCTTCCTTTATTAAACAAAATCATTTTTATTGATAATCATGTAATAACCAGTAATGGTTTCTTGAGTCATTCTTTAGTTTAAGACCATAAATTATTAAAAAAGAAAAACTTTCGATATCAAATACATCATTAAATTCAATAAATTATTTCATGTGTGAAATAAAGTTTGCACTTATCAAACAAAAGATATCTTGTGATATCTGCTGCTTTGCCGTGTTGGATTTTCAACATAAAGGGAAAGTCCACGTGGTCACCTGCAGCCACAGTGTTGGGATAGCTCTGGGCACGTGTGATTCCCTTTGTAACCACTGGAAGACCATTGCTTCTTTTGAGTGTACTGTTAGAATATAAGAACATGAAGTACCACAGGGCTGGGGTCACAAGCTGCACCTGAGCAGGATTTGAATTTAAAAAAAAAAAGAAAAGGTGAAAAGCTGAATTGCTGTGAGTTATGTGGCATTCCACATAACTCGGAGCTCTCTGAATCAACTGCCCTGCAGGGTATAATATTTATTAAAGAATATGTCGTGTCTTCTTTTGAGAAGTGTCTGTTCACATCCTTTGCCCACTTTTTGATGTTTTTTTTTTTTTTTCTTGTAAATTTGTTTAAGTTCCTTGTAGATTCTGGATATTAGACCTTTGTCAGGTGGATAGATTCCAAAAATTTTCTCCTGTTCTGTAGGTTGCCTGTTCACTCTGAAGACAGTTTCTTTTGCAGTGCAGAAGCTCTTTAGTTTATTTAATTAGATCCCATTTTTCAATTTTAGCTTTTGTTGCCATTGCTTTTGGCGTTTTCGTCATGAAGTCTTTGCCCATGCCTATGTCCTGAATATGAAAAGAAGCTCAATTATCCCTGATGATTAGAGAAATGCAAATCAAAACCACAATGAGATACCATCTCATGCCAATCAGAATGGTGATTATTAAAAAGTCAAGAAACAATAGATGCTGGTGAGGCTGTGAAGAAACAGGAACACTTTTACACTGTTGGTGGGAGTGTAAATTAGTTCAACCATTGTGGAAGACAGTATGGTGATTCCTCTAGGATCTAGAACCAGAAATACCATTTGACCCAGCCATCCCATTACTGGTTATATACCCAAAGGAATATAAATCATGCTACTATAAAGACACATGTACACGTATGTTTATTGCAGTACTATTCACAATAGCAAAGTCGTGGAACCAACTCAAATGGCCATCAGTGGTAGACTGGATAAAGAAAATTTGCAGAACATGCACTTTTGTTACATGGGTATACATGTGCCATGCAAACCACCAAGGCACATGTATCCCTATGTAACATGTTCCATATACACCATGAGACACTATGCAGCCATGGCCAGGCGTGGTGGCTCACACCTGTAATCCCAGCACTTTGGGAGGCGGAGGCAGGAGAATCATTTGAGGTCAGGAGTTTCAGACCAGCCTGGCCAACATGGCAAAACCTTGTCTATACTAAAAATAAAAATAAATTAACCAGGCATGGTGGCGGGCACCTGTAATCCCAGCTACTGGGGAATTGAGGGAGGAGAATCACTTGAACCCGGGAGGTGGAGGTTTCCGTGAGCCGAGATTGCACCATTGCATTCTAGCCCGGGCTACAGAGTGAGACTCCACCTCAAAAAAAAAAAGAAAGAAAAACAACAAACAAACAAAAAACAGAATACTATGCTGCCGTAAAAAGGAATGAGATCATGTCCTTTGCAGGGACATGGATGAAGTTGGAAACCATCATCCTCAGCAAACTAACACAGGAACAGAAAACCAAACACCGCATGTTCTCACTCGTAAGTGGGAGCTGAACAGTGAGAACACACGGACACAGGGAGGGGAACGTCACACACTGGGGCCTGTTGGGGGTGGGAGGCAATGAGAGGGAACTTAGAGGACGGGTCAGTAGGTGCAGCAAACCACCACGGCACACGTACACCTATGTAACAAACCTGCACCTTCTGCATATGTGTCCCAGAACTTAAAGTAAAATTAAAAACAAAAAGGATACGTGGTGAAGATGTGCTAATTTGAGACTTACATTTATATTATTAAAACTCAAGAGTAACCATGGCAATTGTTCAGAACTCAGACCAACACAAGACGTTTGCGGAGAGAAGCATGTTATTGCCAACATTCTTTAGAATGATGGTAATAAAAACTTGGTGATAATCAACTTTTAGTAAGTTTTCATACTGTTTTAAAATCCCCTCCAGGCAATGCACTCCCTATTGCCGACCCCTGAGTGGGCTGTTCCCACCACCGCAGCCTCAGCATAGCTCTATTGCTGTGGATGGTTTGTGACAATCGTATTTTGCCTGAGACGTGGGAATCTAGGTCCTAGTCTAGCTGTGTGCATCAGAAGGTCCTTCATGGGTGACAATAATGATCAGCAAAGGAGCACTTGCTGTTTAGCTTTGGCCCTAATACCCTGAGTGGAATCTCAGAGAGCATGGCTAATCCACATGGAGGCTTCCTGTATAGACCAGAAGGGCTACAGGACCTAGAATGAAGCCAGATGAATGAACCACTCTTCCAACGAGGCTCACATCTGTGACTTTCAATTCTGTTGCCAAGGAACATGCTGGCATTGGTAAGCAGGTCAGCCTCTAGGGGAGGGAGAATCACTGAGAGGGAGATGGGGTGCCCACCCACATCTGGAGCTTCCCCCATTCCCTGTTCCCCGTCTTAGGATTCACAGGTCAGTGTAGCACACCAGGACCACCAGACCCCGCCACTGACATTGAAGGAGTTCAAATAAAGAATAGAGAGAGTAAGAGCTTAGGCAAATGACAAAGTCTGCATTTTCAAAGTCATCAACAGCATTACATGTGGGGGCAAATGAATTAATCCAGATTTAAAATTTCAGATGATTTTAACAAGCCTGAGGCGGAATAATGCATACAGGGGCCCCCATGCCAAGTGAGCCCCACCAGCCTGGGAGAGGCACTGGCTTAGAATGAGTCTTGGATGACACCAGTGGTAGTCAGCCTAGGAAGGCACCCATCTTGCAATTATGGAGGTAGTATCTTTTTTGGCAAATAGATGAGAGTGGAGATCACAGGAGCTACTCTTTTCACACAGAGAACAGATCTTGATTTATTTTTCTCATGCTGTAGGATATTGTTGGTTCTAAATGAACTGGCTCTTACTCTTTAATTCTCTGTCGAGATCTTGTATAAC
The DNA here is from genome assembly GCF_000951035.1 of Colobus angolensis palliatus. Classification (NCBI taxonomy): domain Eukaryota; kingdom Metazoa; phylum Chordata; class Mammalia; order Primates; family Cercopithecidae; genus Colobus; species Colobus angolensis. Next base: position 11,815,615 of record NW_012115155.1, on the reverse strand, counting down.
AATTCTTTTTGATTCCTTGGTTGATTGCAAAAATTCTTATTTTTTTTAATGATCTCTTTAAAATCCCCGAGAGTTGCCTGTGGTCAATGTGATTTGAATACTCACTTTAAGAGGACTTGCTTTGACACCTTCCACGAAGTATCATTGCAAGATCTCTCCACTGAGTCTGGAGAATACTGGGGGAGCTTTACGCAATTTAACAAGGAAACCTGCAGAAGCTGCTCTTGGCTCTTTCCGTCCCATGTTATTTTTGCCATTTCTGAGTACATAGAGTTCAACAAATGTTTCACTAGTGTTTGAGGCTTCTTTCCTCAGCACTTAAACATGCAACTTAGTAAGATGCTTTTGCCGAAAGCCTCTTGTAACCTCAAGCTTCTGTGTCCTTGAGCTATTACTGACAAATGTCCGACGTGTGACAGAGTGCATGGTCATGTCTGGTTATGCTGTTCTGGTGGAAATAGTGCAGTAGCTTCCATGGTATACTGAGGCTTGAAAATAACAGCTTAGGGCATGGAGCCTTCACTGAGTTCCATCCACCATCCTCTTACAAGAGGTTTGACAACGAGCAAGGCATTGACAGCTTTATTTCTCCAAGGGACAGAAGAACTGGAAGAGACAGCACTCACGGCACGGACTCTTAGCAGCCACGTCCACGTTACCAGAGCTGCCATGCTAGCCTGTTATCACGTACACACTTGTCAGGACACAGCATCCTACGCGGTGGTACTAACTCTGCTCTGAACACAGGACTCTAGTGAGCCTCTCACCGCCGCTCAGCTGGGCCCCACATAGGAGCAGCCCATGGTGCCCCGAGAAGATATCACTCACCAGAGATGGTCACTCTGTATTCGAAAATCCAAAGCACCAGCGAACCTCGCATGGCCTGAACGTGAGGGAGACCCAGCATGCACTGGTGACGCACGCATTGGTAAGTGTCACACCGGCCAGTTAGGCTGGGACAAGCAGGCATTTTTGCTTTCAGCTGGGCTATCCTAGGTGCACGTGCGTTTGCCACACTTAGCACCTAAACCATGCAAGCACACTTATGGCCCCGGAAAGGATGGCTTTCATTATGGGGGCAATTGTCTCAGAGTGAGGACCAGGGCTGGGATCAGGCCCACCAACCCAGGAGTTTGCAGCCTGAAAGTGAATGCAGACTCCAGCAAAACCTCCTCCCTCCATCAGACCCAGTGACAGACAGTGCTGGCCCTCTCTTGCATATGTCCCATGGGCATAGGATGCTGGAGGACACTAGCTTCCCTCTGGGGCTGGTGGTCAGCATGAGTGATGTCACTGGCTGCTGGGTAGTGGGGTGACAGCATACATCAGCCTCTAAGCGGTGAGGACAAGTGTGGGCCGAGGGACCTGGGGCAGGCAGGAAGAGCACTCATCTGGGGTAGAAGTAGAGGCTAGCCGAGTCCTGGGAGGCCGGTGTGCATGGGCCTGTGGCACCGCAACACAGCGGTCAGCTCCGTGCCTGGGCCACCCTGTGAAAAGAAGGGGCTGGAGAGCAGCCCCTCTGCCCAGCTTGCCCTCCTGACTCCTGGATGGTCTCTCGAGAAGCTGAATCTTGGGTCTTGGCGCCATGGCAGGTGCTATCAGATGACTCTGGTCTCCTTCCTCTCAGCTCTGTTCTCTGTGTGTGGAGTGGTTCAGTGCCATTTCCCTGCCTGTGACAGCAGAGATTAGAACTCCCCTGGTGCCAGAGCTGCCCACAGTGCACCTGGCTCACCCCTCAGGTTCCGCTCAGCCAGCACGCTCCCCTGCTGCACATCAGGGGTTCCTAGCGAGTGCCAGGTTCCTTTTTGCTCTCGCAGGACCACAGAAGGCCTCCCCCTGCCGATCCGATCCTGCGTCCCCACTCCCCGGCCAACTGCCATTCGTGGAAACCCAGCTCAGTCCTCAGCCCCTGAGGACGCTCCCTTGACTTACTTCCCAGGCACTCTGTGTGAATGTGGACTTTGACCACAGATCCTGGTTCTGTTTCCATTCACGCCACTGCTCACAGCCTGCGGGACTCCTTAGGGGAAGGCCGAGGTGTGATTTGTCCATTCTCTCTAACCTTTAGCATCTTCCATTGATATTAAATGCTGTGTTTGTGTTTGTGATGGAATTTGAAGATTTTCTTTTTCTTTTGACAATTTGTTTTTCCTTTGTAAATTGTGAAGTCACTAGAGAGGCATGCAAAAGCCTTTTATCGATCGTAGTTCTAAAGACCAAGCAGGAAAGAGTGAAGTACACCCATTAAGGCCAGTTATAAAACCCAGAAGCAAACTGGAGCATCCTTCCTGGAGCTGTCAAATCCCTACTCGCCTTAGGGCTGAGTATGGGGGACTCCTCTGCAGGTATCAGGAGGTATGCGTGGGGCAGATGGTGCCTCTATCCTGTGCTCCGTGTGCTGCTGGGCTGGCCTTGGGGTGCAGCAAACTCTCCAGGGGCCTATTAATCAAGCCCTGGGAGATAGCTTCTCCAGTTCTGAGGGATTAGGCAAGAGGATAGGGCAGCTCTATTTAAAAAAAAAAAATTTATTAACTGTGTTCCTAAGCCTGGCTTGTAGTCAGGTTCAGGCACGGAGGGCATCTGAGGCTTGCACTGTAATTTATTGCTACTTGCCATAATCCTAGAATCCCATTTCACTCCGGCCCGGGCCTGGAAGGCAGAACCTTTCCTCAGCCAGGAGCATGAGGCCTGGTTGTTGTGGAGCTGTCTGCCCTCCCCTTTGGCATGGGCTGGAAAGCTGCCTGCACTCCACTCTTGATGGCAAGAATGTTGAAGGAAGGAGGAGACTTTACTTGCCAGTCATTTCATCTTTGGCACCAGTTACCTAATGACAGAACCCAATGCGCTCCCCTGGTGGGAGGTGTGTTTTCATCTCATTTGTCGCATCCATTAGACAAAAGACAGAGAATGTGTCTCACACATCACTTCATTCCCTTCCATGAGCACAGGGTGAGTGACTAAGAAATGGTAACTATATGGATAAATGAACTTAGATCAACCTCAACTATTTTTCTGGAACTCAGTACTGAGATGGTGAACTTTCATAAGATACATGAGTTCAAAGTGCCTCACAAACGCCGTCTGCACCATGACTAAAGGAGGAGGTATTATCCCATTTCACAGGCGCAGGTGGTACAAGCATGGGACCATGCAGTGGAGTGGTGCTTTGGGTTCAAGCCAGGTCTGCCTGTGAGTGCATTTTCCTCCTCAAAGACTTGCTTATCCTCTCATGTCCAGAGAAGAGAGTCTGCTTTGAGTGCACATGAGCACGACTCAAGTCCCGAGGCTGCACATCGCAGTGTCTGGCGGTGTGCAGGTCCCGCTAGGTGGTGAGATCTTTGAAGACATACAGGCTCCTGCAACTCTTGGATTTTCCTGAGTCTACTCTGATTGGGTGGAGCAGGTAGGCAAGAAGGGCTTCTGGAGTTCCAGAAGGAAGCAATTGTGATGTCTGATCCCCAGAACCATGGTCAGAAAGGGGCACCGAACGACAGGGCAGGGGAGGAGCCTTGGTGGACAGAGAGGTGGGTGTCTGAGATGGTCACCAGGCATGTTCCTGTCTAGTTTCCAAGAACATGAACCCAGCAGGGAGAGGAAGGAGACTGAGCATCTCCTGCAGCCCTGCAGCCAGCATCACTCAGGGATGAACTCGGGTGCAGTTTGGAGAAAAGCCACACCATCACCTGGCCCTCCTCAGGGAGTGTTGCAAGTCCTGGGCTTGCAGTGGTGGCCTGAACTCAGGAAAGCTTCACGGGAAGCTGTGGGGAAGGAGTCATGTTGGAACTAATCATAAAAATGATTGTGGAATTTGAGACATAATCCCATGTAGCAAAATGTTTCAATGGGCAAGTTGGAACTAGAAGCATTATTCTTGGTCTCTCACTGTTAATCACAACGTGATTCGTTTGCTCAATATGAGTACAGAGTATTTCTCCTATTTGTATAGTCCCGTTCTAGGCAAAAAAAAAGAAAGAAGAAAAGAAAAGTCATTAATGAAATGTTCTGTGAATACAAGGCATTTCGCAGTATTCTTGCCAGTGGTCCCCCAATCCTTCTTGATCAGTATTACTACCGTTTGACAGTCCAGAAATATAAGCCTTAACACGGTTGAGTATCTTGCCCAGTTATCACAGAAGACAGCAGTTAGAGTACATTTACAAGCAAGTCTTTCTAAAACTTTAGCTCTAAATCTGTTTGCAATTTAAGAAAGAAAAAGGCTGGGCGTGGTGGCTAATGCTTGTAATCCCAGCACTTTCGGAGGCCGAGGCGGGCGGATCATGAAGTCAACAGATCAAGACCAGCCTGGCCAACACGATGAAACCCCCGTCTCTGCTAAAAATACAAAAATTAGCCAGGCATGGTGGTGCACACCTATAATCCCTTACTTGGGAGGCTGAGGCAGGAGAATCACTTGAATCCAGGAGGCAGAGGTTCAGTGAGCTGAGATCGTGCCGTTGCATTCCAGCCTGGTGACAGAGTGAGACTCCATCAAAAAAGAAAGAAGGAAGGAAGGACGGATGGATGGATGGACGGAAGGAAGAAGAGGAAAGAAGGAAAGAAAAGAAAAGAAAGAAAGAAAGAAAGAAAGAAAGAAAGAAAGAAAGAAAGAAAGAAAGAAAGAAA